>NC_057800.1:320869744-320955620 GCF_018294505.1 Triticum aestivum
CCCGAAGCCCCGCCGGAGCCGCCGGACTTCGCCGGAGCCTCGACGAGGTAGCCGCCCACCGCCGCCCCGGTTTTCTAAGAAAAAACGATTCGGTTTTTTTAGAAAACCCTAGGTTTTATTTTTTTCTAGATCGCTTTTATCGGTTCTTTTATTTAGCGAGTGTTAGCTCGTTCGTTCGTTTTAACGAACACGTTCATCGCTTAGTTTCAGATAACGAACGTTCGTTCGTTAATCTCTTCGTCAGTTTTTCTTTTTCTCGGGTTTTTCCGCGATTATTTCCGATCGCGATTTCTGATCCGATTTTCGTTCTAGTTTATCTTTTCGCTCGTTTATCGGAATCAGGCGATTCAAGCACCTGGAGTTTCGTCTCGAAACCCTCTTTCCGTTTAACCAACTCAAACATGTTTTTGCATCTGTAAAGTTTGACCTAGATCCAGATTAGTAAACGAAGCTTGTTTCTTTTGCCGTTTGACTTTCGTTGCTTCGTTTGATTTGATTCTTTTTACAAACCGGAGTTCTTAAGTTGAACTTTCTGGTTAGATTTCTTATTTGAGTTTTACTCATGCATTAGATGAGTACTTATTGTGTGCTTGTTGTTTGCGATAGAGTACCCGGAGTGCGCTGCTTGCTACTTTGAATTTCTAGGTTCCGCGAATCATCAGCAAGGCAAGTAACACTTTGATCATACCTATTTACTACCCAGTTTTTATTGCATTAGATCAATCCTCAAACAATTGCATGATTAGGATCTAATTAAAATGTGGGTTTTGGGAAGTAGATGAGGTAGTACCTATTATCTGTTTTATTATCAAACCCTTGGGAGTTACTCTACATTTGCTTATTATGCCATGCTATGCTAGTAGACGTGGATTGGGTGAGTGTATCCATGACAGATATGAGATTGTTAATTAATGGTTTATTTAAGATGGCAACTTTAATACACATCTGGGTGGATTGAGGCACCTGGGTATTCCAGCGATTACCTGTTTTTCTTTATGGACCGCCACCCAGGCTTAAAGGAATCATGAGATTATTCATGCTAGAAACTTCCGTGTGCAGCCACAAGCTACTATGGGCTCTAGCATAGTTGATTAAGTCGTCGAACTCTTACAGTGGTAGACTAGCAGATGTAGGAGAAAGTAGGTGTAACGGTCTACCCGATTGTAAGGTGCTAGCGCTTCTGAAAGACTATGTCTCGGTCATCCGTTTCTCAAACACCATGTAGTACAAGAATCCCGACGGAGGAGATCGAGTCTTGTGGGGAAAAGTGCGCAAACCTCTGCAGAGTGTATAAACTAATCATGATTACCCGTGTCCCCGGTTATGAATGTTTTGAGTATCTAGTACTTGGATTATCATGTGAATCTCATCGTGTTACTTTAGTTAATTTTGTTGGGTTTTAATGATGATGTTTAATTGGGATTGAGAGGATGTCTATCTTCTCAATGTTTAACAACCACCATGATAGTTAAATAAAATTTATTCCTTTGCAGTAGGGAAAAACTGGCTTTACGCAAAACTGCAACCATAGAGCTTTCCACCAGCCATATATGCATGTAGTATAGCCTATTCTGTTCACTACTCTCTGTGTGTTACATTGCCAGCATATTCCATGTGATGGCCCGTTTTCGGGCTGCAACGTTCATGTTGCAGACTTTTCAGACGACGAGTAAGGTGCCTTTAGGGCGTGGTTCTATACTCAGTGATGCCGTTGGAGTTGATGGACTCACTTATCTTCCAAGCCTTCCGCTGTTATCATTATTAGATGGCCTTAATCCATATTTATTGTAATAAGTTCTCTTTTGAGACATTCAATGTAATAAGTGTGTGATTGCTACTCTGTTATAAATCTTTCAAGTACTGTGCATGTCAGCATTACTGATCCAGGGATGACACTAAAGCACAAAGATCAGACAGTTTGAGGTCACTCTTACACTCATGGCCCACCCAAAAGGAAGGTGGAGCCCGCCCTTTTGTAGCATATGCATTGTTTCTGTGCCAAAATCCCCCATTCGTATTTACCATCCCGATGCTCTCCACCCAATTCCAGCCATTTTCTCCCACTTTCTTCTTCACTGCCATCGTCGATGCATGGAACCGGATGAGGACCTGTCGGAGATGGAGGTGGTGGAGGTGCAGGAGGATCCGAGCATCACCCTTGACCGGAAGATCAACTCGGCAACGCGGCAAAGCGAAGGACGCAAAGGAGGCAACACTCATGAGGCGGAAGGTCGACGGAGGGCGTGCTGATAGCGTCCGTGGCGGTGGGTGTGCTGGTCGCGGCCAAGGTCGTGTAGCCACTATGGTGTCGCCCACCCTCTAGACACCGTCATGGCTGGAGCATTACAAGGCTCCATACTACTACGCGGCTAAGTAGCTTGATAGGCATTCCACGGCAACCATCGTCGGGCAAGTGCCTTACATCATCAACATAAACATGGGGCCACTGCTCTTCTTGGAGTCCTCTTCACCACAACTCGTACGGGCGGGGAGCACATTGTTGCTTGCATGTTGTTCGCTGCTATGCCCAAAGCAGGGGAGATGACGCAGACAGTGAGATGCCCAACATCATCCACGACGGAGGTGACGGAGGAGGAGGTTATGAGGTGCATGTGGAAGATTCGGATCCCACCCAGTTCGGCAACTACACCCACACGCAGCAGGGCTACACCCAGACTGGCACAGAGCAGACCGACATGGGCACATAGCAGAAGGATTGGGCCGCCAGATGGGCGGCGGCGGAGGAGGTGGTGGAGGAGGAGGAGGACGGCGATGACGATGATCTGGATGACTTTGTTGGTAATCCGAAGAAGGGTAGAAGTGAAAGCTTCAACATGCGGAAGGACGAGCTGCTGCGCGATGCATGGTTGGCACTAGCCTCGATTCGATCCATGGCACGAAGCAAAAGGGCTCAACTTTTTGGGCCAACATTCACACATGGTTCCATGAAAAAAGCATTTCGTGCCCTACTCCGATGCAGTCATCCGCAACCATGAACCAAAGTCCCTCAACCATCGATGGTACACCATCCAAGAGGTTGTGGCGAAGTATTGCGGCCACTTGGCGCATCTCATCGCACGGTGGCCTAGTGGTGTCCAAATCATCGAGCAAGTAAGTTCATTTGGCCGGATATGCGTAGTTTTGTTGATCACTAGCCGGATATGGATAGTTTCCTAATCACTTGTCGAATATGCATAGTTTTGCTAATCATTGGTCTGATATGCACAATTTTGTAGCTTGATATGCTAGTTTTATTGGTCATTGGCCGGATATGCATAGTTTTGTTCATCACTAGCCGGATATGCATAGTTTTGTTTATCACTAGCCGGATATGCATGGTTTTGTTAGCAATGTTTTATTTCGTAGCCTTCTCATGCGTGTAAGGTGTTCAAGAAGTTGGAGAAGAAAAGCTTCACTGTCATGCATTGTGTTGGTTGAAGTTGAATGGGCAACTGAAGTGGAAGCCAATACGCCCAAGCCACCGAGGAAGAAACCGATGACCCAACCGACCAAACAAAAGAACCACCCAAGAAGGTTAGAAGATGGTTTCAGGGAAAGAAGTGGGAGGAGGATATAGCGAAATGAGAAGGTGTGGCGGTCAAGATGAGAGACAGGGTTGAGGACATCTTGTGCAAGAAGGAGGAGGCATACATCAAGCACTCATACATCAAGGAGTAAAAAAGGCAAAGAGGTTCAAACTATTAATGGAAGCGATCGAGAAGAAGCTAGCACTCGGGAAAAAGAGGGCCATGATCGGAAAGAAGAAGGCCATGCTCGAGGAGAAGAAGGCGGTGCTCAAAGAAAATAAGGTGAAGATCACAGCCGATGCGGAGGATGCCAAGATGTTCTCCTTGAATTTGGAGTCTCTGGATGCCGACGCAAGGATGATCATGCAAGTCGTCCGCTACAAGATGTTACAGCGACGGAAAGATGAGTTGGAGGCGGAGGTCAAGGGGGATGAGGAGGCTGCATACGCGACGGCGGCAGCGGCACCTTGAGCGTGGAGGCTCGGATTGCCCGTCCGGCAGGGCACAAAATCTTAGTTTTCTACACGGATTAAGGGACTAATATTGTTTTGTGATTGGGCATGTAAAAACTTAAGCATACTTGCTTCTTTTTGGTTGTCATCGGGCATGTGATTCGATGCTTGTGCGACCTCACGCACGCTATGGATCAGACTTCATTTGAATTTGAAAGTGCCCTTTACTGGCGGACATATATAGGATATCATTGGATGGCTGCCTCTCGCATCCGTATGTTGGAGCAAATTTGCAGATCAGTGTTTGAGATGCCCTTAGGTCGTTAGATACAAAACAAAATCTAAAACAGGTTGGCAGTCTTCCTTGGGTTTACTGAGATATCGGGCGCGCTGGAAGTTTGGCAGCCTTGGGCCCCTTGATATGTCTCCAACGTATCTATAATTTATGAAGTATTCATGTCATGTTTACAACAATTTTATATGGTTTTGGTATGATTTGATTAGAACTGACCCAGCCTGACGTTGTTTTCAGCAAAACTACCATGGTGTCATTTTTTATACAGAAATAAAAGTTCTCTGAATGGGCTGAAAATTACAATGATTTATTATGGACCAAAAGAGACCCACGAAGCTTCATGGGAGGACCAGAAGACCCACGAGGGCACGACAAGCTCGCTAGGCGCGCCCTACCCACCAAGGTGCTTGGAGCAAGCTTGTCGCTTCCTCGTGGGACCCCTTGACGTGAAACCTACGCCAAAAATTCCTATAAATGCCCAAACACCCAGAAAGAACCCTAGATGAGAAGTTCCACCGCCGCAAAGCCTCTGTAGCCAAGAAAACTCAATCGGGACCCTGTTCCGGCACCTTGCAGAAGGGGGAAATCATCACCGGAGGCCATCTTCATCATCCCGGTGGCCACCATGATGAGGAGGGAGTAGTTCACCCTCGGGGCTGAGGGTATGTCCCAGTAGCTATGTGTTTGATCTCTCTCTCTCTCGTGTTCTTTATTTGGTATGATCTTGATGTACCACGAGTTTTGTTAACATAATTGGATCTTATGGTGTTCTTCCC
The DNA here is from genome assembly GCF_018294505.1 of Triticum aestivum. NCBI lineage: Eukaryota > Viridiplantae > Streptophyta > Magnoliopsida > Poales > Poaceae > Triticum > Triticum aestivum. The sequence goes on from NC_057800.1 coordinate 320,874,795, forward strand.
TCTCTACCTTCTTGTGATGAATTGAATCTTTTCCTTTGAGGTTTTGTTATGTGGATTGAATCTTTTGGATGCGAGAGCACTTGATGTATGTCTTGCGATGGGATATCCGTGGCGACAATGGTATGTCCTATTTGATTCACTTGATGTATGTTCCAGTTATCAACTTGCGGATTCCCGTGGTGACATTGGGGTAATCTATGAATAGGGGTTGGTACGCGTTTTCATATTCTTTTCTCTGATAGAAATATTGGGGTACTCTTTGAAGTACTTTGTGTTGGATTGAATATTATAAATCTGAAATTGTGTGATGCACATTGTATAATTAACCCACGGATACTTGTTGTGACATTGGATTATCTAGGTGACATTAGGGTTGATTAATGCGTGTCATATGGTGTTATTTAGTATGAACTCTAGGTTTGTGACACTTATAGAGTTATAGGAATGGCTCAAAAGATTGATCAGAAAGAATAACTTTGAGGTGGTTTCGTATCCTACAAACAATTTCATGTTATGTTCTCTACAATAGGAACTTTAGAGTGATTCTTTGTTGCACGTTGAGGGATTGTTATATGATCCAGTTATGTTACCATTGTTGAGAGATTGTTGTATGAATCCTAGGCCTTGTTTTCAAGCATTGCAATATTGTTTTGCTCACTTTTGTTACTAGTTACCTTGATGTTTTTATTTATTTAGATTATAAAAATATATTTCTATCATCCATACTACACTTTTATCACCATCTCTTCGCCGAATTATTGCACCTATACAATTTTCCATTGTATTGGGTGTGTTGGGGACACAAGAGACTCTTTGTTATTTGGTTGCAGGGTTGTTAGAGAGAGACCATCTTCATCCTATGCTCCCCACGGATTGATAAACCTTAGGTCATCCACATGAGGGAAAATTGCCATTGTCCTACAAAACTCTGCGTTTGGAGGCCCAACACGAGTCAAGAATAAGTTGTGTAGTAGACATCACACCTCCGCAAGTGAAGTTCTTCGCATGGTTGGCTATCAAGAACATGCGTTAGACGTTGGATCGCCTTGACACAAGGGGCCAAATTTGGTGTTTTAACCTTTTTGACAAACTTTAGCCTGATCTGACCCCACTTCGAAAAAAATCGGGATCTGACCCTTTTTCTACTACCACCCGACCTGGCGATAGCCCAACACAACCTACCACCAGCCACCAGGGCGGTAGGGTAACGACAGGCCGCACTATTGTTAATGCCCGCCTGCATGGAAAAAGGATCTACCGCTAAGGGACCTGGCGGTTGGTTGCATTCGTCTACTGCCAGGGACCCCGACGGTAGGGTTCTGTAGTGGATAAGATGCTTGGGTGGGGGTTGTGCTCCCCCACCCAACCATTCACCCCATTCTCCTTCACCTCTCTCCCCCGAGCTCAACCCCTCCCCCCTCTCTTCCTCACACAAGGGCCTCTCAAATCTCTCTCATTTGCTTGAGTTTTGTCGGTGGATCCGGAGCACTTTCATCACCCAAGGTACCCGATAAATCTCCAATGTATCTATAATTTTTGCTTGTTCCATGCTGTTATATTGTCATTCTTGGATGTTTTACAATCATTTTATAGCAAATTTATCCTTTTTTGGGACTAACCTATTGACATAGTGCCTAGTGCCAGTTGTTGTTTTTTCCTTGTTTTTTACTTCGTAGAAAATCAATACCAAACGGAGTCCAAACGCAATGAAACTTTTTGGAGAATTTTTTGGACCAGAAGATACCTGTTGGGCCAAAGAAGTACCAGAGTGGGGCTTCGAGGGGAGCACAACCCACCTAGGCGCGCGCCCAGGTGCGCCCTGGTGGGTTGTTCCCACCTCGACCGCCTCCCGCACCGCCTCTTTGCTCTATAAATACCCCAAAAATCCAAAAACCATAGGGGAGTCGACGAAACACAATTCCAGCTGCCGCAAGTTCCAGAACCACCAGATCCAATCTAGACACCATCACAGAGAGGTTCACCATCCTCATTGGTGCATCTCCGATGATGCGTGAGTAGTTCATTGTAGACCTATAGGTCCGTAGACAATAGCTAGATGGCTTGCTCTCGCTTTTGATTCTCAATACGATGGTCTCTTGGAGATTTATTTGATGTAACTCTTTTTGCGGTGTGTTTGTTGGGATCCGATGAACTTTGAGTTTATGACCAGATCTATTTTATAGATGAAAGTTATTTGAGTTTTGATCTCTTATATGCATGATTACTTATAGCCTCGTATTTCTTCTTCGAGTTTTTGGTTTAGTTAGGCCGACTAGATTGATTTTTCTTGCCATGGGAAGAGGTGCTTTGTGATGGGTTCTGTCGTGCGGTGTTCTTTGCCAGTGACAGTGCCAGTGACAGAAGGGGCATCAAGACACGTATTGACCGTTGTTATTAAGGATAACAAGATGGGGTATATTCCTACACGAATAGATCTTGTCTACATCATGTCATTGTTCTTATTGCATTACTTCATTTTTCCATGAACTTAATACACTAGATGCATGCTGGATAGCGGTCGATGTGTGGAGTAATAGTAGTAGATGCAGGCAGGAGTCGGTCTACTAATCTTGGACGTGATGCCTATATAATGATCATTGCCTAGATATCATCATAATTATTTGAAGTTCTATCAATTGTTCAACAGTAAGTTGTTTACCCGCCGCATGCTATTTTTCTCGAGAGAAGCCACTAGTGAAATCTATGACCCTGGGGTCTATTCTTTATCATATTTGCTTTCCCATCTATTATTTGCCACTTTTATTTTCAGATCTATTATTCCAAAAACCCAAAAATACCTTGCTGCAATTTTTTGCTATTTATTTTATTTTGCATTTATTTGAGATCTATTTATCCAATCTACTACAAACCAATCTATCTTTTACCCGAGAGAGATTGACAACCCCTCTTACACGTCGGGTTGCAAGTATTTATTCTTTGTGTGTAGGTACCGTTTACATAGTGTGGCTTGGTTCTCCTACTGGTTCGATAACCTTGGTCTCATCACTAAGGGAAATACCTACCGTAGCTGTGCCGCATCATCCATTCCTCTTCGGGGGAAATACTAACGCGGGCACGAGCCATCAAGAAAGGATCTCTGGCGCCGTTGCCGGGAAGACATCATCAACATCTATCAGGTTCCTAATCACAAATCTCATCTCCTTGCAATTTACATTATTTGCCTTTTGCATCTCGTTTTCATCTCCCCCACTTCAAAAAAATTTGTCGCTTTACTCGCCCTCCTTTTCATTCAGCGTTTTCTCGTCAGATCTATTTTTATTTGCATTCTTGTTTGCGTAGTTGCAATGTCTCAAGAAAAATATCAAATTGTGTGATTTTCCAATACCAATAATAATGATTTTATTAGCACTCTGATTGCTCCTCCCGCCAATAGTGAGGAGTCTTGTGATATTAATGCCACTTTGTTGAATCTTGTTATGAAAGATCAATTTTCCGGTACTCCTAATGAGGATGTCGCGTCCCATCTTAACACATTATGCGATATGCAAAAGAAAACATATGTGGACAATGATATTGTGAAGTTGAAATTTCCGTTTTCTTTGCGAGATCGTGCAAAATTTTGGTTTTGTTCTTTGCCTCGCAATAGTATCATTTCTTGGGATAAGTGCAAGGATGCTTTTATTACTAAGTATTTTCCGCTCGCGAAAATTATTTCCCTTAGGACACAAATCATGAATTTTAAGCAACATGAGCATGAACATGTTGCACAATCTTGGGAAAGAATAAAATTGATGCTAAGAAATTGTCCTACTCATGGTTTAAATCTTTGGATGATCATACACAATTTTTATGCGAGATTGAAATTTGTTTCTAGAATTCTTTTAGATTCCGCCGTGAGTGGTACTTTTATGGAAATTACTTTAGGTGAAGCTACTAAATTGCTTGATAATATCACGGCTAATTATTCACAATGGCATACCAAAAGAGCACCTACTAGTAAAAAGGTTAATTCGGTTGAAGAGATAAATTCTTTGAGTGAAAAAGTTGATGCTCTTATGAAGTTGGTTTCTAATAAAAGTGCTCCTATTGATCTTAATTATGTGCCTTTGTCTACTTTGATTGAGTAAAATAGTGATGCTGTAGATGTGAATTTTGTCTTGCGAAACAATTTTAATAACAATGCTTATAGAGGTAATTTTAATCATAGGCCTTTCCCAGGAAATTCCTCCAATAATTAAGGTAATTCCTATGGTAATCCTTCTTACAATAATAATAGGAACACCTCTGATCTTGAAAATAATATTAAAGAATTTATCAATGCTCAAAAAATTTCAATAATATGATAGAAGAAATGTTGAATAAGATTGATGATATGTCTAGAAGCATTGATAGAATTTCCCACGACGTAGAAAATCTCAAGTTGAAAATTTTTGTGTCTGAGGTTGAAGAATCAATTAAAGCTTTATATGTTTCTATGGATGAAAGTAAGAAAAGAACCACTATGCTTAGAGCTAAAAGAGAATTTTTAGAAAGAGCATTTTCTAGCGATTGCTTTCATAAAAATGATGATCTTAAAGTAATTGGTGTTTCTTATATTAATTCTTTGTTTAGTAAGATTAAAATTGATGATAAAGGGACTGAAGAAGAGTCAACTTTAGTTAGAAGGCGTCCCGATAATTTTTTAGGGTGAAAATCTTGTTGAAAATTTTGATAAAAGTGGGTTTGGAGAGGTCAAAATTGTAACTAGTGATGTGCCCACTCTTTTGGATTACAAAGACTTTAATTATGATAATTGCTCTTTGATTGATTGTATTTCTTTATTGTAATCCATGATAAATTCACCCCATGCTTATGAACAAAACAAAGCTTTTACTAAACATATCGTAGATGCCATGATGAAAGCTTTAGAAGAAAAGTTGGAATTAGATATTTCAATTCCTAGAAAATTACATGATGAATGGGAACCTACTATCAAAGTCAAGATTAAAAATTATAAGTGTTTTGCTTTATGTGATTTGGGTGCTAGTGTTTCCACCATTTCGAAATCTTTATGTGATGTGCTTGGTCTTACCAATATTGAAGAGTGTTCTTTAAATTTGTACTTGGCGGATTCTACTATTAAAAAGCCTTTGGGAAGAATGAATGATGTTCTTATTCTTGCAAATAGGAATTATGTGCCTATAGATTTTATTGTTCTTGATATTGATTGCAACCCGTCTTGTCCAATTATACTTGGTAGACCGTTTTTACGTACTATTGGTGCCGTGATTGATATGAAAGAAGGCAATATTAAATTTCAATTTCCACTAAGGAAGGGTATGGAACACTTACCTAGAACAAGAATCAAGCCATCTTAAGAATCAATCATGAGGGCATCCTATGGATCTAAAACTAAAGATGGCAATACTTAGATCTATGCTTTATGCCTAGCTAGTGGCGTAAAACGATAACACTTGTTGGGAGGCAACCCAATGAATAAATTTTATTTTTGCCTTTTTCTTTCCGTTCTTGGGTGTTTGCACAATTATGCCTCTGCTACGACTGTGTTTTTATGTTTTAGTTAGTGGTTGGGCCAAGTAAAGCCTTTGGGATCATGTTAGGTGATAGTTGATTTGATCTTGTTGAAAAACAGAAACTTTTGCGTCCAGTAAAATAGTTTTCATAAATCACAGAAGCGACGAAAAATTCTGATTTTTTTACACAAGATCGATATACAAATTGCGTACGTTGTCCTAAGTTTTCAAAACTTTTGGAGTTACAGAAGTATAGGAAGTTTTCAGATTGCTACAAACTGTTATGTTTTTGACAGATTCTGTTTTCTTTGTGTTTATTGTGTTTATTTTGATGAATCTATGGACTTTATCGGGGGGTATAAGCCATAACAAAGTTGGAATACAGTAGATATAAGGCAAAACTAAAGTATGAATGGGTTTGCAACAGTACTTAGAGTAGTGATTTACTTTCTTATACTAATGGATGTCACGAAGGTTTTGTTGAGTTTTGTGTGATTGAAGTTCTCAAGTTTTGGCTGAGATCACGATGGATGAAGGAATAAGGAGTAAGAAGAGCCTAAGCTTGGGGATGCCCCATGGCACCCCAAGTTATTATCCAAAGAGAAACAAGCAACTAAGCTTGGGGATGCCCCCAAGTGGCATCCCCTCTTTCTTCTAACGACCATTCGGTGTTAGTTATGCTTAATGCTCTCTGATGTGATTTTTCGTTTCTTGGTTGGATGCTTCTCAATCTATTTGCTAGCCTTCCCTTGTACTATGAAGGAATACTCACTGATACAACGAGGTGTTATACAAACGGTTTTTAACCCGTTTCCGCGACGATGTTCTGAACCGTCACCTAGTGAGTGACTGCGATAGGGGGTCCTTCCTACATGACCCAGAAACTGTCGGGGATATGCCCTCCGGGTACACACGCTCGGCAAAACGAGGTCGTGTGCGACCGACGAGCGATCAAATATGGTTATACGTACAGTTCTGCTAAAAAATACAATTATACAAGCCAAATTATTTCCGGTCATAAGTACATCCCACATAGTCAGTCCCTGCTAAATGTTTCCATTCGTATGTACATTCCACACAGTCAATCCAAGGAATACATTTCCATTAGTATGTACATCCCACACAGTTAATCCAAGAAGTATGTTTCCGTTCGTATATACATCCCACACAGTCACTCCAAGGAAAACGTTTCTGTTCGCAGGTACATCACACACAATTTTCCCCATTAAATGGTTTGTGATAGCGTTGCCATTGCACACGATATTAACAATTTTATCATTTGCATTATTGAATGCATCACACACAGTGCGTACAAGAAACTGTGTGGCAAAGGCTGTCCATCACACACCCTTTTTATGTGGTAAACTTTGCGCAAGGTGGCCTAACGCAAACAATTTTCAAGAGGATGTCGTGTGTGATTGTTCATTGATCCAACACGGTTTATTCCTAGAAACTGTGTGCGTTGCCTGATGTCATCGCCCGCGGTGTTTCCTCAATAATTGTTTGCAATAGAAAAAACCCAATTAGCAAGCTAATTGGCCATTAGTAGGCTAATTGCCCTATTATTAATAATCCATTTATTAATCTAATTGACATTTCATATTAAGCACACAATATATTTTATTTCCATATTAGGGAAGCATGATTTCCTAATTCAAATACATCAGAGTACAACATCATATAGCTTCAGCACTCAGCTACCCCATTACACAACTACACTAGCACCAAGTTTCACATGCAACATCTACAACCTTTCGAAATTAGCATCATAGAAGGAACATAAACAGATGAATCTCATCTGGAAAACTGTTGAAGCGGAAGGCAAATATTGAGCCTTCATTGATGTTGAAGGTATTTGCAACTTTAGGCCAGTGCCTATGGATGATTGACCGTCCATCCTTAGTCCTCTTCAGGAACACTTCAATATTGAACCGTGGGTGTTGTATGAAAACCTTCCTTGCCTCCTGACCATATAGGTGGTTTGAGAGGTAAACTGATTTGGAAAGGCCCGAAAACAAGGATATGCATAAATATCTTCTCCAGATTTGAAATGGTGCAAAGGAATTAAAAAGACAAGACATAACAGTTAGTACCACCCCGTAGTGAACTAATGTCTTCTTCATTGTGTAGACAAAGATCTTGTTGTTTTTTGTCGCTAATTTCTTTATCATAACAATCTTTCTGAGTTTCTTGACTTGACTGATATTAATGGACAACTCATTTCCACATATGTAAAAGGGTCAAACAATCGGTCAAAACCTCTAAGAGGAGGACCTACATGTGCAAGACCAAATTGTCCAAATTGTTAAAAGCCTAATATTTAAAAATAAGAAGTGGAAAGGTGTGTTATTAACTGCAACAGGCCTAATATTTAAAAACAAGCAAACATAGTCATTCAAACTTGTATTGTGCAGGTCTAAGTACACTAGTTATTGGCCATGTTTGGATCCATGGGTTAGAGTTATTTTGAGCTAGTTTGGGCTCAAATAGCCCTAAAGTATCCAAACATGAGGGCTAGTTTGAGCTAGTTGCGTCAAACCCACCCAAAACAACTATCCCATCGAAGAGGTGCTGATTGGGGCTAGTTCTCCTAGTGCATTTATTGTCAATCTAACACTGTCATCCACACACCTCCTTGGCTAGAGTTAGTTCAGGGTTAGTCATTGTTTAGTATCATTGTTATTTAGGAAATGCAACGTAGGATTTATTCTACCTTGACTTGTACTCCAAGATGACCATGTACTCCTATATATATGCCCACGAGGCTCAAGCAATACAATCAACTATTCCACCAATCTCTCTCTCCCTTTTAACTGTCATGATCTAGAAACTAACTCTAACCTCTAGCTAAGTTAGAGTATCCAAACAGTGCCATTGTTAAATCAAATGGAAAGGTGTGTTCAATACTCCCTCCAGTCCTTTTTACTCTGCGTATAAGAATTGTCTAAAGTCAAACTTCATAAAGTTTGACCTTATTTATATGAAAAAATTGTTGGGAAACATAGTAATTTCAAAAAAATTCCTACGCACACACAGGATCATGGTGATGCATAGCAACGAGAGGGGAGAGTGTTGTCCACGTACCCTCGTAGACCGAAAGCGGAAGCGTTTGCACAACGCGATTGATGCAGTCGTACGTCTTCACGATCCGACCGATCAAGTACCGAACATACGACACCTCCAAGTTCAGCACACGTTTAGCTCAATGACGTCCCTTGAACTCCGATCCAGCCGAGCTTTGAGGGAGATTTTCGTCAGCACGACGGTGTGGTGACGATGATGATGTTCTACCGACGCAGGGCTTCGCCTAAGCACCGCTACGATATTATCGAGGTGGATTATGGTGGAGGGGGGCACCGCACACGGTTGGGAGAGATCAACAGATCAACTTGTGTGTCTATGGGGTGCCCCCTGGCCACGTATATAAAGAAGTGGAGGAGGGGAGGGGCCGGCCCTCTCTATGGCGCGCCCTAGGGGAGTCCTACTCCCACCGGGAGTAGGACTCCCCCTTTCCTAGTAGAACCAGGAGCCCTTCCAAGTAGTAGGAGTAGTAGAGAAGGAAAGGGAAAAGAGAAGAGAAGGACGGAGGGGGCGCAACCCTTCCCCCTAGTCCAATTCAGACTAGGCCTTGGGGGGCGCGCGGCCTGCTTCTCTCTCTTTCCCCTAAAGCCCAATAAGGCCCATACACTCCCCGGCGAATTCCCGAAACTCTCCGGTACTCCGATTAATACCCGAATCACTCGGAACCTTTCCGATGTCCGAATATAGTCATCCAATATATCGAGCTTTACGTCTCGACTATTTCGAGACTCCTCCTCATGTCCCCGATCTCATCTGGGACTCCGAACTACCTTCGGTACATCAAATCACATAAACTCATAATACAATCGTCACTGAAACTTTAAGCGTGCGGACCCTACAGGTTCGAGAACTATGTAGACATGACCGAGACACGTCTCCCGCCAATAATCAATAGCGGAACCTGGATGCTCATATTGGCTCCCACATATTCTACAAAGATCTTTATTGCTCAAACCGCATAACAACATACGTTGTTCCCTTTGTCATCGGTATGTTACTTGCCCGAGATTCGATCGTCGGTATCTCAATACCTAGTTCAATCTCGTTACCGGCAAGTCTCTTTACTTATTCCGTAATACATTATCCCGCAACTAACTCATTAGTTACAATGCTTGCAAGGCTTATAGTGATGTGCATTACCGAGTGGGCCCAGAGATACCTCTCCAACAATCGGAGTGACAAATCCTAATCTCAAAATACGCCAACTCAACAAGTACCTTCGGAGACACCTGTAGGGCACCTTTATAATCACCCAGTTACGTTGTGACGTTTGGTAGCACACAAAGTGTTCCTCCGGTAAACGAGAGTTGCATAATCTCATAGTCATAGGAACATGTATAAGTCATGAAGAAAGCAATAGCAACAAACTAAACGATCATCATGCTAAGCTAACGGATGGGTCAAGTCAATCACATCATTCTCTAATGATGTGATCCCGTTAATCAAATGACAACTCATGTATATGGTTAGGAAACATAACCATCATTGATTCAACGAGCTAGTCAAGTAGAGGCATACTAGTGACACTATGTTTGTCTATGTATTCACACATGTATTATGTTTCCGGTTAATACAATTCTAGCATGAATAATAAACATTTATCATGAAATAAGGAAATAAATAATAACTTTATTATTGCCTCTAGGGCATATTTCCTTCAGTCTCCCACTTGCACCAGAGTCAATAATCTAGTTCACATCACCATGTGATTAACACCCATAGTTCACATCGTCATGTGACCAACATCCCAAAGGGTTTACTAGAGTCATAATCTAGTTCACATAGTTATGTGATTAGCACCCAAAGAGTACTAAGGTGTGATCATGTTTTGCTTGTGAGAGAAGTTTAGTCTACGGGTCTACCACATTCAGATCCGTATGTATTTTGCAAATTTCTATGTCAACAATGCTCTGCACGGAGCTACTCTAGCTAATTGCTCCCACTTTCAAAACTAGTAAATGCGCACGTGCAACACACATTAATATTTTGTAATATATTAATTGCATGTGAATATTAGGTATGTTATTATTTGTGTGTTAATCTGTGATTAATGCAATATTTTGTATGATATTAATTACACGTTAAACATGTTTAACGCTCGTCATTGGAGCAGTCTAGGTCGTTGGATTAACTTAGTTCGATGGCCGAGATCAATTGGATCTGCCCCTTTGGGTCTTTTTATATTGGTATAGATGTATCCAGATTGAGACTTAGAGTCACTGGATCAGTGTCAAAATTTGCATCGACGTAACCCTTTACGACGAACCTTTTGTCACCTCCATAATCGAGAAACATATCCTTATTCCACTAAGGATAATTTTGACCTCTCTCCAGTGATCTACTCCTAGATCACTATTGTACTCCCTTGCTAAACACAATGTAGGGTATACAATAGATCTGGTACACATCATGGCATACTTTATAGAAACTATGGCTGAGGCATAGAGAATGACTTTCATTCTCTTTCTATCTTATGCCGTGGTCGGGCTTTGAGTCTTACTCAATTTCACACTTTGTAACATAGGCAAGAACTCTTTCTTTGACTGTTCTATTTTGAACTACTTCAAAATCTTGTCAAGGTATGTACTCACTGAAAAAACTTATCAAGTGTCTTGATCTATCTCTATAGATCTTGATGCTCAATATGTAAGCAACTTCACCGAGGTTTTTCTTTGAAAAACTCCTTTCAAACACTCCTTTATGCTTTGCAGAATAATTCTACATTATTTTTGATCAACAATATGTCATTCACATATACTTATCAGAAATGCTGTAGTGCTCCCACTCACTTTCTTGTAAATACAGGCTTCACCGCAAGTCTGTACAAAACTATATGCTTTGATCAACTTATCAGAGCATATATTCCAACTCCAAGATGCTTGCACCAGTCCATAGATGGATCGCTGGAGCTTGCATATTTTGTTAGCACCTTTAGGATTGACAAAACCTTCTAGTTGCATCATATACAACTCTTTCTTTAATAAATCCTCTAAGGAATGCAGTTTTGTTTGTCCATTTGCCAGATTTCATAAAATGTGGCAATTTGCTAACATGATTTGGATAGACTTAAGCATCGCTACGAGTGAGAAAATCTCAACATAGTCAACACCTTGAACTTTGTCAAAAACCTTTTTCGACAAGTCTAGCTTTGTAGATAGTAACACTACTATCAGCGTCCGTCTTCCTCTTGAAGATCCATTTATTTTCTATGGCCTGCCGATCATCAGGCAAGTCAACCAAAGTCCACACTTTGTTCTCATACATGGATCCCATCTCAGATTCCATGGCCTCAAGCCATTTCGCGGAATCTGGGCTCATCATCGCTTCCTCATAGTTCGTAGGTTCGTCATGTTCTAGTAACATGACTTCCAGAAAGGATTTCCGTACCACTCTGGTGCGGACCATACTCTGGTTGTCCTATAAGGTTCGATAGTAACTTGATCTGAAGTTTCATGATCATCATCATTAGCTTCCTCACTAATTGGTGTAGGAGCCACATAAACAGATTTATGTGATGAACTACTTTCCAATGAGGGATCAGGTACAGTTACCTCATCAAGTTCTACTTTCCTCCCACTCACTTCTTTCAAGAGAAACTCCTTCTCTAGAAAGGATCCATTCTCAGCAACAAATATCTTGCCTTCGGATCTGTGATAGAAGGTGTACCCAATAGTTACTTTTGGGTATCCTATGAAGACGCACTTCTCCGACTTGGGTTTGAGCTTATCAAGATGAAACTTTTTCACATAAGCATCGCAACCCCAAACTTTAAGAAACGGCAGCTTAGGTTTCTTGCTAAACCACAGTTCATACGGTGTCGTCTCAACGGATTTAGATGGTGCCCCTTTTTTTATTGTGAATGCAGTTGTCTCTAATGCATAACTCCAAAACGATAGTGGTAAATCGGCAAGAGACATCATAGATTGCACTATATCAAATAAAGTACGATTATGACATTTGGACACACCATTACGCTGTGGTGTTCCAGGTGGCATGAGTTTGTGAAACTATTCCACATTGTTTTAATTGAAGACCAAACTCGTAACTCAAATATTCGCCTCTATGAACAGATCGTAGAAACTTTATTTCCTTGTTACGATGATTTTCCACTTCATTCTGAAATTCTTTGAACTTTTCAAATGTTTCATACTTATGTTTCTTCAAGTAGATATACTCATATCTGCTCAAATCATCTGTGAAGGTCAGAAAATAATGATACTCACCGCGAGCCTCAACACACATCGGACCTCATACATCAGTATGTATTATATCCAATAAGTCAATTGCTTGCTCCATTGTTCCGGAGAACGGAGTCTTAGTCATCTTTGCCCATGAGGCATGGTTCGCAGGCATCAACTGATTCATAATCAAGTGATTCCAAAAGCCCATCAACATGGATTTTCTTCATGCGCTTTACACCAATATGACCTAAACGGTAGTGGCACAAATAAGTTGCACTATCATTATTAAATTTGCATCTTTTGGCTTCAATATTATGAATATGTGTATCACTACGATCGAGATCCAACAAACTATTTTCATTGGGTGTATGACCATCGAAGGTTTTATTCATGTAAACATAACAACAATTATTCTCTGACTTTAAATGAATAACCCTATTTCAATAAACATGATCAAATCATATTCATGCTCAACGCAAACACCAAATAACATTTATTTAGGTTTAACACTAATCCCGAAAGTATAGGGGGTGTGCGATGATGATCATATCAATCTTGGAACCACTTCCAACACACATCGTCACTTCACCCTTAGCTATTCTCTGTTCATTCTGCAACTCCTGTTTCGAGTTACTAATCTTTACCAACTGAACTAGTATCAAATACTAAGGGGTTGCTATAAACACTAGTAAAGTACACATCAATAACATGTATATCAAATATACCTTTGTTCACTTTGCCATCCTTCTTATCCGCCAAATAGTTGGGGCAGTTCTGCTTCCAGTGACCAGTCCCTTTGTAGTAGAAGCACTCAGTCCCAGGCTTAGGTCCAGACTTGGGCTTCTTCGCTTGAGCAGCAACTTGCTTGCCATTCTTCTTGAAGTTCCCCTTCTTCCCTTTGCCCCTTTCTTGAAACTAGTGGTCTTTGTAAACCATCAACACTTGATGCTTTTCTTGATTTCTACCTTCGTTGATTTCAGCATCACGAAGAGCTTGGGAATTACTTTTGTCATCCCTTGCATATTATAGTTCATCACTAAGTTCTAGTAACTCGGTGATAGTGACTAGAGAACTTTGTCAATTACTCTCTTATGTGGAAGATTAACTCCCACTTGATTCAAGCAATTGTAGTACTCAGGCAATCTGAGCACATGCTCACTGGTTGAGCTATTCTCCTCCATCTTGTAGGCAAAGTACTGTTAGAGGTCTCATACCTCTCGACACGGGCATGAGTATGAAATACCAATTTTAACTCTTGGAACATCTTATATGCCCCATGGCGTTCAAAACGTCTTTGAAGCCCCGATTCTAAGCCGTTAAGCATGGTGCACTAAACTATCAAGTAGTCATCATATTGAGCTAGCCAAACATTCATAATGTCTGCATCTGCTCCTGCAATAGGTTTGTCACCTAGCGGTGCATCAAAGACATAATTCTTCTGTGCAGCAATGAGGATAATCCTCAGATCACGGATCCAATCCGCATCATTGCTACTAACATTTTTCAACATAGTTTTTCTCTAGGAACACAATAAACGGGGAGCAACATCGCGAGCTATTAGTCTACAACATAGATATGCTAATACTACCAGGACTAAGTTCATGATAAATTAAAGTTCAATTAATCATATTACTTAAGAACTCCCACTTAGATAGACATCCCTCTAATCATCTAAGTGATCACGTGATCCAAATCAACTAAACCATGTCCGATCATCACATGAGATGAAGTAGTTTTCAATGGTGAACATCACTATGTTGATCATATCTTCTATATGATTCACGCTCGACCTTTCGGTCTCAGTGTTCCGAGGCCATATCTGCATATGCTAGGCTCATCAATTTTAACCTGAGTATTCCGCGTGTGCAACTCTTTTGCACCCGTTGTATTTGAACGTAGAGCCTATCACACCCGATCATCACGTGGTGCCTCAGCACGAAGAACTTTCGCAACGGTGCATACTCAAGGAGAACACTTATACCTTGAAATTTAGTGAGAGATCATCTTATAAAGCTACCGCCGAACTAAGCAAGATAAGATGTATAAAAGTTAGACATCACATGCAATCATAATATGTGACATGATATGGCCATCATCATCTTGTGCCTTTGATCTCCATCTCGAAAGCATCGTCATGATCTCCATCGTCACCGGCATGACACCATGATCTCCATCATCTTAGTCTATATCAATGTGTCGTCACATGGTCGTCTCGCCAACTATTGCTCTTGCAACTATTGCTATCGCATAGCGATAAAGTAAAGCAATTATTTGGCGCTTGCATCTTATGCAATAGAAAGACAACCATAAGGCTTTTGCCAGTTGCCGATAACTTCAACAAAACATGATCATCTCATACAACAACTTATATCTCATCACGTCTTGACCATATCACATCACAACATGCCCTGCAAAAACAAGTTAGACGTCCTCTACTTTGTTGTTGCAAGTTTTACGTGGCTGCTACGGGCTAAGCAAGAACCGTTCTTACCTACGCATCATAACCACAACGACAGTTCGTCAAGTTAGTGCTGTTTTAACCTTCTCAAGGACCGGGCGTATCCACACTCAGTTCAACTAAAGTTGGAGAAACTGACACCCGCTAGCCACCTGTGTGCAAAGCACGTCGGTAGAACCAGTCTCGCGTAAGCGTACGCGTAATGTCAGTCCGGGCCGGTTCATCCAACAATATCGCTGAACCAAAGTATGGCATGCTGGTAAGCAGTATGACTTGTATCGCCCACAACTCACTTGTGTTCTACTCGTGCATATAACATCAGCGCATAAAACCTGGCTCGGATGCCACTGTTGGGAAACGTAGTAATTTCAAAAAAAATCCTACGCACACACAGGATCATGGTGATGCATAGCAACGAGAGGGGAGAGTGTTGTCCACGTACCCTCATAGACCGAAAGCGGAAGCGTTTGCACAACGCGGTTGATGTAGTCGTACGTCTTCACGATCCGACCGATCAAGTACCGAACGTACGGCACCTACGAGTTTAGCACACGTCCAGCTCGATGACGTCCCTCGAACTCCGATCCAGCCGAGCTTTGATGGAGAGTTCCGTCAGCACGACGGTATGGTGACGATGATGATGTTCTACCAACGCAGGGCTTCGCCTAAGCACCACTACGATATTATCGAGGTGGATTATGGTGGAGGGGGGCACCGCACACGGTTGGGAGAGATCAACAGATCAACTTGTATGTCTATGGGGTGCCCCCTGGCCACGTATATAAAGGAGTGGAGGAGGGGAGGGGCCGGCCCTCTCTATGGCGTGCCCTAGGGGAGTCCTACTCCCATCGGGAGTAGGATTCCCCCTTTCCTAGTAGAACTAGGAGCCCTTCCAAGTAGTAGGAGTAGGAGAGAAGGAAAGGGAAAAGAGAAGAGAAGGAAGGAGGGGGCGCAACCCTTCCCCCTAGTCCAATTCGGACTAGGCCTTGGGGGGGCGCGCGACCTGCTTCTCTCTCTTTCCCCTAAAGCCCAATAAGGCCCATACACTCCCCGGCGAATTCCCGTAACTCTCTGGTACTCCAATAAATACCCGAATCACTCGAAACCTTTCCGATGTCCGAATATAGTCGTCCAATATATCGATCTTTACATCTCGACCATTTCGAGACTCCTCGTCATGTCCCCGATCTCATCCGGGACTCCAAACTACCTTCAGTACATCAAATCACATAAACTCATAATACAATCGTCACCGAAACTTTAAGCGTGCGGACCCTACGGGTTCGAGAACTATGTAGACATGACCGAGACACGTCTCCCACCAATAACCAATAGCTGAACCTGGATGCTCATATTGGCTCCCACATATTCTATGAAGAACTTTATCGGTCAAACCGCATAACAACATACGTTGTTCCCTTTGTCATCGGTATGTTACTTGCCCGAGATTCGATCATCGGTATCTCAATACCTAGTTCAATCTCATTACCGTGAAGTCCCTTTACTCATTCCGTAATACATCATCCTGCAACTAACTCATTAGTTACAGTGCTTGAAAGGCTTATAGTGATGTGCATTACCGAGTGGGCCCAGAGATACCTCTCCGACAATCGGAGTGACAAATCCTAATCTCGAAATACGCCAACTCAACAAGTACCTTAGGAGACACCTGCAGAGCACCTTTATAATCACCTAGTTACATTGTGACGTTTGGTAGCACACAAAGTGTTCCTCTGGTAAACGGGAGTTGCATAATCTCATAGTCATAGGAACATGTATACGTCATGAAGAAAGCAATAGCAACAAACTAAACGATCATCGTGTTAAGCTAACGAATGGGTCAAGTCAATCACATCATTCTCTAATGATGTGATCCCGTTAATCAAATGACAACTCATGTATATGGTTAGGAAACATAACCATCATTGATTCAACGAGCCAGTCAAGTAGAGGCATACTAGTGACACTATGTTTGTCTATGTATTCACACATGTATTATGTTTCCGGTAATACAATTCTAGCATGAATAATAAACATTTATCATGAAATAAGGAAATAAATAATAACTTTATTATTGCCTCTAGGGCATATTTCCTTCAAAAATATCAACATCTAGCATGCTAAAGTTATATAATATGAAATTTAAGTCATGACACATGTACTGGTATTTATTTCATATTGTGAATGTTGGTATTTTGTTCTATAAAGTTGGTCAAACTTTACAAGGCTTGACTTTAGACAAATCTTATATGCGTACTAAAAAGATTAGGAGGGAGTACAACATGCTTAACAGCAACCAAATATAGTCATTCATAGAGCTATTATTACATTTGGTATTGATGAAATTGAACTGCACAGTTCATACTAGCACATACAGAACATCACACTGTTAATAGCTGAAATAACAAGGCATACTACGAGCAACCAAAGATGGCAACTGAAACTGGAGATATGCTAACTACAAACAACCGAACAACCATAAACCATAGAAATAAAGATGGCTAATGCAAACAAACTAATATAGCAATAAATATTGGACAAGTTCTGACTACAACAGGGGTTCCAGAAAACAAATCATGGGTTTCCTCACTTGACACAGATTGGGTCCCCCTTATGGTCACCGTCGATGAGGTCTAACTTGCCAGCTGAGGATCCTAGGCTACGGCCGCATAACGTGTCCTTAATAAATGACAAAAGGGGCTCCATGGCGATGAAGGATGGCAAATTGTTCATAACGAGCTGCAGGAGATCAGCGGTAGGGCCATCAATGAGATCGACGATTGTCAAACCCAAAGGGTTGGGGGTGGGCAACTTAACCTATGACATAACCCTCGTCAAGCCATCAATGTCGACGACCTCGATGTCGTAGCCAGTGTCCGCGACATGCCAGAATACTCTAGCCCGTTGATTGAAAGGCTCAATCCAGGTCTAGTCATCATCGTCAGCTTCCTCGGCAACCACCTCGCCGACGTCGGGCGAAGAGGCCACGGTAAAGCTCTTTTGGGCCATTCGCTCCTCGAGCTCCCCGAGAAGCGTAGCTGGGCTTAGGCTGCGACGCTCTGGAGTGGGGGAGGGGTGGGGATGGGGATCTCTGGGAAAGGGGGCATTTCGCAGGCGTCATCTAAGAAACTCAGGGCAGCGTGGGTATGTATATCGGTGGGTAAATTGCATGGGCAGACTGACAGAGGTTGATGATGGAGGCGGCACGGCGGTAGCGAGGACCTAGCTATGTTTGGAGCGGGGGAGGGGTGGTGTGTATGTGTGTGAGTGGGGGGTTTTGGGTGGGCGAAGGATTTGGGGTGTGTGTGTGGAGGGGGTCCAAGGTGGTGTTTGAGGAAATGTCGCGGGTACTGAAAATTTTACTAGGCGGGAGTAAAATGGAGGGGCTACCGAAAATCTGGATCAAGGGATTGAAGCAGAGTGGGGCGGGAGTAACAATCATCACACACGGTTAAAACATAATAATCATGTGCTATCAAACAAAAAACACTCTTATCCAACTCTTTGCAAGAGTATTAGAGAGAGAGCTATTCTTAGGCCAGTTCCCAAAGTCCACTTTTTTTAGTCTTTAGCTGAGCTAAGTAAGTAGTCCTTCATCAAACTTGCATAGCCGAGCAGATATTTTTGAGATTGCGAGGGATGGAGGCGGGAGTAAAATGCCGGGGCTACTGAAAATTTGGATCTACTAATTGAAGAAGAGCGGGAGTAACAGACACCGCACACGGTCCAGACATACTAATCATGTGCTATCAAACAGAAAAACCATCTATGCGGGTAGATATTTTCGAGATTGTGAGGGAGTAGATATTTTTGAGAGGGGGAGGGAAGCCTCGTGGAGTCCAATCCATTGTGATCATGTGGGTGATAGGGGCAGGGGCACGGCACACGGGTAGTCCTAGGGAACCGTGTTTGTTTCGTACCCGATCATAGACAGTTGCCGCGTCCGACTCGTCTGCTGTTTATAAATTTGGCCAAAAAACGCGGGAAAGGGTTAGAACACGAACACACTTGCATGTGGACCAAATATATGTATTAAAAGGGTGGTTTGATGTTCAAATACCCAATGCACAACTTTGATGTGGCACCGGTCGCACAAAGCACATGTTATTATTGCTAGCCCCCTATCATGGGAAACCACGACCACCTATGGGACCAAGAGCCCCTTTTTGGTTCGGCGAGGGGATAGCATGTTGCACAAAGAGTGAAGAAGCGTGGAACAACACAACAGAGACCACACGGGCAGTTTTTACCCAGGTTTGGGCCGCCGTGAGGCGTAAAATCCTACTGCTTTGGTGGATTGATGGTGGAAAAGATGGTGGTGAGCGCAACACATTTGCCCGGCAGGGTTGCCTTGGGGCGAGAACGGCTATGCGCGTACGAGTGTGTGAGGGTCTAAATTAGCCAACCCTTTCTCCGGCTACCTTGGGCCTCCTTTTATAGATCAAGGGGTCACCAAGTGGCAAATCAGTCATTACGCACTGATTAGATAGCAAATAGTGCTATCATACCTAACTCTGCAGGCTGACAGAGCGCACTAAATGCGCCGCTCAACGTCACATCATAGCTCGCTTGGCAGGCCCTACCGGGCCGTTTTGCCAGCTTCACGCCTGCTCGCTTGACACGTCTCAGGACGGGTGTCACTTGGAGGTATTTTCTGTAGGAAGTGGCTGCCATGTGGCGAATAGCAGCCACTTAGTCACTTTGGAGCTTGACATCGTACTAATCGACAACGTGCATCGTGATGAGGTGGTGCGGTGGAGTGGTTTTGCCTCCATAAGCCCCGACAGGCCTGCGGGGACGACCCGAAGGCTTGCTCCGTGGGTAACCGCAACCTTGCCAGGCTCGCCTGCCCGGCAAGGGAGGTTTTTCCCTTAGCGATATCTTGCTTCTCTGGCTAGTCTTGGTCCTTCGAAGAACTGATCCCTTGTGCTTCAATCTGATCTTGTTCTTGTGCCTGTGCATAATTTGGGGAACGGACCCATGGTTTGTTGCACCGATAGGAGCCCCCGGGCCTGGCCCGAACGCACTGCCGGGTGTCGTTGGGGTAGGCCCTAACCAGTACACACGCAGGGGCGTAGAAGTGGTGCCCCCTTGAGATCTTCTTTGCTTCTTCATTAACTCGAGTCCGGGCCAGTTTCCGGTTTTCTCGCGCGCCGCGTAAAGCCAATTGTGGTGGGGTCACTCTTGTAATGGCCCATGAATGACTTTAACGCACGGGCAAGTGATACGTCCATTTTGCATCATGCTTTTATATCTATATTTATTGCATTATGGGCTGTTATTACACATTATGTCACAATACTTATGCCTTTTTCTCTTATTTTACAAGGTTTACATGAAGAGGGGGAATGCCGACAGCTGGAATTCTGAGCTGGAAAAGGAGCAAATATTAGAGACCTATTGTGCACATCTCCAAAAGTCTTGAAACTCCACGGGAATTATTTTCATAATATATAAAAAGTATTGGGGAAAGAAAGTACTAGAGGGGGGCCACCCACCGTCCACGAGGGTGGGGGGCGCGCCCTCGTGCCTCGTGGGCCCCCTGGTGGCCCTCTGATGCCCATATTTGGCTATGTAGAGTCTTTCGTCGAGGAAAAAATCATAAGCAAGATCACGGGACGAAACTCCGCCGCCACGAGGCAGAACCTTGGTGGAACCAATCTAGGGCTCCGGCGGAGCTGTTCTGCCAGGGAAACTTCCCTCCGGGAGGGGGAATTCATCACCATCATCATCATCGACGATCCTCTCATCGGGAGGGGGTCAATCTCCATCAACATCTTCACCAGCACCATCTCATCTCAAACCCTAGTTCATCTCTTGTATCCAATCTTTGTATCCAAACCTCAGATTGGTACCTGTGGGTTGCTAGTAGTGTTGATTACTCCTTGTAGTTGATGCTAGTTGGTTTACTTGGTGGAAGATCATATATTCAAATCCATTATGCATATTAATACCCCTCTGATTATGAACATGAATATGCTTTGTGAGTAGTTACGTTTGTTCCTGAGGACATGGGAGAAGTCTTGCTATAAGTAGTCATGTGAATTTGGTATTCGTTCGATATTTTGATGAGATGTATGTTGTCATCCCTCTAGTGGTGTCATGTGAACGTCGACTACATGACACTTCACCATTATTTGGGCCTAGAGGGAGGCATTGGGAAGTAATAAGTAGATGATGGGTTGCTAGAGTGACATAAGCTTAAACCCTAGTTTATGTGTTCCTTCGTAAGGGGCTGATTTGGATCCATATGTTTCATGCTATGGTTAGGTTTACCTTAATACTTCTGTTGTAGTTGCAGATGCTTGCAATAGGGTTAATCATAAGTGGGATGCTTGTCCAAGTAAGGGCAGTACCCAAGCACCGGTCCACCCACATATCAAATTATCAAAGTACCGAACGTGAATCATATGAACGTGATGAAAAATAGCTTGACGACAATTCCCATGTGTCCTCGGGAGCGCTTTACTTTATCTAAGAGTTTGTCTAGGCTTGTCCTTTGCTACAAAAAGGATTGGGCCATCTTGATGCACCTTGTTTACTTTTACTATTTGTTACCCGTTACCAATTACCTTATCACAAAACTATCTGTTACTGATAATTTCAGTGCTTGCAGAAAATACCTTGCTGAAAACCGCTTATCATTTCCTTCTGCTCCTCGTTGGGTTCGACACTCTTACTTATCGAAAAGGCTACGATAGATCCCCTACACTTGTGGGTCATCAAGACTATTTTCTGGCGCCGTTGTGGGGAGTGAAGCGCCTTTGGTAGGTGGAATTTGGTAAGGAAAAAATTATATAGTGTGCTGAAATTTACTGTCACTTGTTACTATGGAACATAATCCTTTGAGGGGCTTGTTCGGGGAATCTTCACCCCGACCAGTAGAGCAAAGAGTTTCTCCTCAACCTACTGAACCTACTGAAAATGTTTACTTTGAAATTCCTTCGGGTATGATAGAGAAACTGCTAGCTAATCCTTTCATAGGTGACGGAACATTACATCTCGATTTGCACCTAATCTATGTGGATGAAGTTTGTGGATTATTTAAGCTTGTAGGTATGCCCGAGGATGTTATCAAGAAGAAGGCCTTCCCTTTATCTTTGTAGGGAGATGCATTGACATGGTTTAGGCCATGTGATGATATTGGATCATGGAACTACCAAGAATTGAAATTGGAATTTCGTCAGAAGTTTTATCCTATGCATCGTAATTATATATATAATTTTTGGCCTCGCGAAGGAGAAAGCATCGCTCAAGCTTGGGGGAGGCTTAAGTCAATGTTGTATTCATGCCCCAATCATGAGCTCTCAAAAGAAATGATTATTCAAAAATTTTATGCTCGGCTTTCTCTCAGTAATCGCTCCATGCTTGATACTTCTTGTACTGTATCTTTTATGATGAAGACTATTGAATTCAAATGTGATTTATTGGAAAGAATTAAACACAACTCTAAAGATTGGGACCTCGACGAAGTTAAGGAGTCAGGTATAACACCTAAGTTTGATTGTGTTAAATCTTTTATGGATACCGATGCTTTCCGTGAATCTAGCACTAAATATGGACTTGACTCTGAGAAAGAAGCTTCTTTCTGTGAATCCTTCGCTACTCATGTTGATCTCCCTAAGGAGAAGTGGTTTAAATATAATCCTCCCATTGAAGTAAAAGTAGTTGCACCTATTAAAGTTAAAGAAAAGACTATCACTTATAATGATTCTGTTGTTCCTACTGCTTATATTGAGAAACCACCTTTCCCTGTTAGAATAAAGGATCATGCTAAAGCTTCAACTATGGTCAACAAAAGTAATATTAAGACACCTAAACCCCCTGAGCAGATTAAAGTTGAACCTAGTGTTGCTATGGTTAAAGATCTCTTGGCCGATAATATTGATGGACATGTTATTTACTTCTGCAATGAATCTGCTAGAATTGCTAGAGCTGATACTAAAAATAAACATAGACCTGTTGTAGGCATGCCTGTTATTTCTGTTAAAATAGGAGATCATTGCTATCATGGCTTATGTGATATGGGTGCTAGTGCAAGTGCAATACCTCATTCCTTATACAAAGAAATTATGCATGATATTGCACCTGCTGAGATAGAAGAGATTGATGTTACTATTAAGCTTGCCAATAGAGATACTATTTCACCAGTTGGGATTATTAGAGATGTTGAAGTCTTGTGTGGGAAAGTTAAATATCCTGCTGATTTTCTTATTCTTGGTTCCCCACAAGATGACTTTTGTCCCATTATATTTGGTAGACCCTTCTTGAATACTGTTAATGCTAAGATAGACTGCAATAAGGATATTGTTTCTGTGGGTTTAGGGGATATGTCTCATGAGTTTAATTTTGCTAAATTTCATAGACAACCCCATGATAAAGAATTGCATAGTAAAGATGAAATTATTGGTCTTGCCTCTATTGCCATGCCTCCTAGTGACCCTTTACAACAATATTTGCTAGACCATGAAAATGATATGTTTATGAATGAAAGAAGGGAAATAGATGAAGTATTATTTAAACAAGGACCTATTTTGAAACACAACTTGCCTGTTGAAATTCTAGGGGATCCTCCTCCACCCAAGGGTGATCCTGTGTTTGAGCTTAAACCTTTACCTGATACTCTCAGATATGCTTATCTTGATGAGAAAGAGATATATCTTGTTATTAGTAGTGCTAACCTTTCAGAGAATGAAGAAAAGAAATTATTGAAAACTCCGAAGAAGCACCGTGCTTCTATTGGATATACTCTTGATGATCTTAAGGGCATTAGTCCCACTCTATGCCAGCACAAAATAAAATTGGAGAAAGACGCTAAATCGGTTGTTGATCACCAACGGCGGTTAAATCCTAAGATGAAAGAAGTGGTAAGAAATGAAATACTAAAGCTTCTGGAGGCAGGTATAATTTATCCTGTTGCTGATAGTCAGTGGGTAAGTCCTGTCCATTGTGTCCCTAAGAAGGGACGTATTACTACTGTTCCGAATGATAAAGAGGAATTGATCCCACAAAGAATTGTTACATGTTATAGAATGGTAATTGATTTCCGCAAATTAAATAAAGCTACTAAAAAGGATCATTATCCTTTACCTTTTATTGATCAAATGTTATAAAGATTATCAAAACATACACATTTTTGCTTCCTAGATGGTTATTCTGGTTTCTCTCAAATACCTGTGCCAAAAGAGGATCAAGAAAAGACAACTTTTACTTGCCCTTTCGGTACCTTTGCTTATAGACGTATGCCTTTTGGTTTATGTAATGCACCTGCTACCTTTCAAAGATGTATGACTGCTATATTCTCTGACTTTTGTGAAAAGATTTTTGAGGTTTTCATGGATGATTTCTCCATTTACGGAACTTCTTTTGATGATTGCGTAAGCAACCTTGATCGAGTTTTGCAGAGATGTAAAGAAACTAATCTTGTCTTGAATTGGGAGAAGTGCCACTTTATGGTTAATGAAGGTATTGTCTTGGGGCATAAAATTTCTGAAAGAGGTATTGTCGGGGATATACCCCGCGGTGTAAACCGGCCGGAAGTTAACCCGACCGGACTTGGCGGTTTATCTGAAGACCCCGCTGACACTTGGCGAGTTACTGGCGACCCGCCCTGACCTGGCGGTTTACAAGCAACCCACCTGGTCATTATGACTCACTGGTGATCCGCGTGCGGGACAGACGGATGACAAGGCCCAAGGCCCAGAAGGCCGGTTCACGTTAACGGTGGGCCTGTTTAAGAGGAAGGCAGGAGGAATATTATCTTACAAGGAGTTAAGACCTAGACTTGTATCCAGTTTGTATTAGAGATAGACTAGTCCTAATCCTAATAGGACTCCACATGTAAACCACCCCTTCAACATATATAAGGAGGGGCAGGGCTCCCCAAAAGAGACAAGATTGACAAGTTCCACAAGTTGGACAAGATAGGTTTAGACAATAGCTCTCGAGATAGAGCACTCTTGTAACCATGATCATCATCATCAATATCAATGAAGCAGGATGTAGGCTTTTTACCTCCACCGTGAGGGGCCGAACCTGGGTAAAACATCGTGTCTCTCGTCCCGCTCAACCCCTCTCAAGCTACCACATAGATGTGTTGGCCTCGCCACTAAGTCCTGACACTAAGGACATCTGCCGTGACAATTCCACGACAGTTGGCGCCCACCGTGGGGCCAGCGCACGGTGGTATTGAGTTCTTGAAGGGATCTTTTTCCAGGGTTCGAGAAGTTCACGATTTTCCGGTTCAATGGAAGCTGACGTGGAAAAGTCACATCAATTATAAGTTCATCAGTTAAGATTGACAAAGTGTTTTTGGGCGGCGGATATGAGATTGAGACTGTTTTAGGTTACATGGTGTATGGCCGCCTCATGTGCTGTGATAATCCGCCGAGTCCGGATGAGATTTTAGCAGGAGGTGATTTATCTGACACGTTCCTACTCCGAGGCTGATAAAAGTTCAGACGGTCTGTCCGACCACAGGTTTCGCCGAGTTGTCATAGCCGCAACTCTTTATCCGCTCCACCCAGCCGAAATCTAAAAAGGCTGTAGCCGTCCTTGGTGTTCCGATGTTCCGACGCGTTGAAACTGCTGCTCCGTACGCAGTGTCAATATACCTACCGCTCACACGGAAATCAAGTCCCGGGGCAAACACTGATCTACCGCTGTTACTTTGTGTGCGAAAATTGAAGTCAAGTCATCAGCTACTACTCCATTATCCATTGGTACGTGTGAAGGCACTAGTACTTGCGCTAGTACAGAGTGCTAGTCCAGCCTTTTGCTTTTTACCAACATGTGCTACGTCTAGCAAGATCTATCATCGGTTGCAAAAGTTGCTCAGGCTGATTAAAGAAAGGAAAAAAGGGGAGCAACTGCCTTGTCCATTATTGGACAGAAAGAGGAAGAGAAAGACAGAATAACAGCCAGGCATGGCACATCTACACTGATATTTGGTCCGATCAAATTCTGGCCTGCGCACGGATCATTTGTCGTCCGGATAAATCAGGTGATATTCATCCGAATCTACTTTTAACACATATTGTTTTTTGTCAAAAAACAATTTATCTTTGCTGCAATGTTTTTATGCAGGATAATTATTTATGACAAATGTATTGTTATACCGCGGACATGGAGCGCGTGCCAGCATAGTTTTGCAGTGGCGTTCTTCCGGGCCATGCTGCTCGACGGATACACATGCGAATCGCCGCCCCCGTTGTTCGGTTTACATCCGTCCACGCATGCGGCCGACTCATTGTCCGTGCCGGTTTACAAACATCATGGCCGACTCACCCGTCCGCACCGGTTTACCACACTGCGGCCGGTTCACCCGTGATTAATTTCAGCTTCATACAATTATCATCAACTTCATGGCGGGTTATTTCTGGCCTAAACACATCAGGTGATACCCATATGAAATATATTTTATTAGCACATATTATTTTTATCAAAGAGCAGTTTATCTTTGCCTTGGTCTGCAATACTGTTTATGCAGGACAATTGTTCATTACAAATGAGGCGCTGTGTTACGGGCATGGAGCACGCACTAGCAACGTTCTGCACTGGCGTTTCGTCCGTGTCCTACCACCCGGTGAATGAACGTGAGAAGGTCGCCGTCCCTGTGGCCCGGTTTACATCAGCTTGCCGGGACCGCGCCCGCGATTAACTCGCCCGTCCGAGCCGGTTTATGACACCGGTGCCGATCTTCCCCGTCCGCATCAGCTTACAATGCCGCGGCCGACTCATCTGTCCGAGCTGCCTCTGATGTTGCGGTCGTCCTTGTCGTCCGTCTCTCGCGGCCTGGTCTACATCAACATACCGGGCCGCACCTGTCTGCATGAACTGTTTATTGAGTATGAGCAAGTCATAGCTTGGGTAGCCCGGTTTTTTCTTTCAACAAAATGGAGGCAAATTATCATCAACCGTCGTCTGCACTGGATGGTTCAACGGACATGCACACAAGTCGCCGCTACTACAGTTTGGTTAAAATTTCAAGGATCCAGTTGTAAGGAACCATTGGCCGAGTTGCTGACACGGCTCATACGGGATCATTTATAACCCGCCGCAGTCACCTCAACCTTCTATTGATTCACATCGTGCTGTCAACACCAATGATATACAAGTTATGCCAGTTTATATCACAGTCAAATATGGAGAATCTCAAGCCAACTCCTCGAGTCACCTTGAGACTTGGAGGCTACAATGATATGACTTAGCAAACGCTGCCGGTTTTTAGTGAAGTCAAGAACCCCAATACGTTGGAGGGAAAGATAACCCGGTCCCGGATTCACATCGTGCTGTCAGGAGATTTCCGGATTAGAAAGTATTTGACAGTTACAAAATCCCGGCTCAATGAAGAAGTTTCGGGTCATCAGAAAAGGATTCCGGTTTACAATCCGGTATAAGGGAAATTTGTTCTCCGACAAAGCTCTGAAGCTCTCAAATCCGGTTTAAGAATTTCCGGTTCAAAAAGGAATTAACTTCTCGCAAGTTCGAGTTTAAAGGCCGTCAGAAAATTTCCGGCTAAAAATGAAGATTCTGGTTTAAAATCCGGTTCAAGGGAAAGATGTCTCCCACAAAGCTTTGAAGGTCTCCATATCCGGTTCAAGATCTCGGTTCAAGAAGAATTTATCTCTTGCAAAAATTTAAATATTGCCAAAGAGGACCTGCTGCCATGATGCACGGTTCAAACATGGGTATCCCGCCTTACTGGCCTGACATATTATTGATCACATGGGGGCTTCTGCTTCATAAAGCGGGGTCTCTGGTCTTTTACATCATGTGTGGTTACACGGAGTTGTTCTAAAGCGGCCTCCGGTTTACCCCTTGAGTTTGCTTTTTAAAAGCATTGTGTTATATCACTTGGAGGATTGGTCGTGTCCGAACCAATACCATACCTCTTGATAGGCGAGAGCCACCAGATCACTTGGGGACTTGGTCACGTCTGAACCACTCATGCCTTTTGATCGGCCTAAGGCCACAGAATCACTTGGGGGCTTGGTCGAACCCGAACCATGACCATGCCACTTGATCGGCATAAATGCCACGGTTTCATTTGGGGACCTGGCTGACTAGAACCATATTTACACCTAACAGGAGCTTGGTCGTGTTCGGCCATGGTAACACCATCTGATTAGCTCAAATAAACCTTTTTTTGCAACGTTTTGTCATTGCACTTGATTTACACTTTTCTTTGAAGGTTTTTTTGCTTTTTATTGCGTTTTTTAAACCGACAAAGTTTTTTAACCAATCAATTGACGGAACACAGTTCACGTCAATCCGGAGACTATTTGCCCGGTTTGATCCTTGTTGTTAACATCCTCTTATGGAGTAACACGGTGTTTATCACAACTCGGCACGGTTTTATTATAAACCGGCACAATATGGAAGGAGTTATCAGTACTCAAGATTTGGGTTATCACCCTTACTACAAAAAGTTGGTAAAACCAACGATGTGATTCAATGTCACAGATATGATATATTTCATATTTGATTATTCTTAAGTGCAGCCTTGGTTATAAACCCGGGTTATATGTTGGGTATTATGACCCGTCCGGCGGTAAACCGCCAGGATACTTTAAACTTGTTGTATGCAGAAACAGATTTGTTAAACCGGCCTGGCTTTGGACAACAAGTTGCCAGTATATATTTGGATTGCGCCATTGGAATCATGCGCTTATAAATCATTGGGTTATATTATTCAAATAGCCAAACTTGGCTGAAATTTCATTATGATGTTGAATGAATAAGGTTTTCATACTGGATTATATTATCTTGAATAGCCAACATGGCTGGATTTTTATTATTAAGGTTTTCAAAGTCTCTATAGCGCAATGTCTACTCTTTTATCAAAGGATATGATTTATTCTACAATGGAAGGAATAGTCCCGAGTCGCTGCAGGCTTACAACCCGGCACTTGGGGGCTACATTATTCAAATTGAAATTACATGCAAGTCTCATGTCGCTGCAAGCATGCACCATGACACTTGGGGGCTAATTCAAAGTCATTTTTACTAGTCTTATTGAAGATCCGACTCATCGTATTATAATGAGCCGGCCCTTGGGGGCTACCAATTGCTCCTGTCAACAATTCAAGGTACACAAGTTTTCGTCCATAATATTGAAGAATCCATTGCTCAGTTGGTAAAGCACAAAACTCTTAACCTTGTGGACGTGGGTTCAAGCCCTATGATGGAAGCTACATTATAATATGTTATTTTCATTAAAGTATATATATCAAGTCCCGGTTCAGTATTATCTTACTAAGCCGGCCCTTGGGGGCTACACGTTGCTGTTGAAAGTTTACAAGATTATACTTACAAAGTCCCTGCTCATTATTGCATAATGACCCGGCCCTTGGGGGCTACACTGGTTGAAGTTTTTATGAGCATCAAGTAATTACAAGTCCCAGGTTGCTGCAAGCATGACAACCCGACACTTGGGGGCTACATATATGGAGTATTCAGTTTTGAGATGAACAAACCGGATTTCTTCAAGGTTGAAACACTTATTGGAGCAAGTCTTAAGTTATCACTATGTTCTCTTCTTAAGACTTGGGGGCTACAGGTATTATGCATATAAAGGAGGAATATCTTCATTTTACTAGTTTTTGAGCAAATCAGGAAGATCAATTACATAACCCGGTGTTGACAACAATTATGACCCGGTGCCATCAATATTTATAAACCGGCCATTTTGGTAATATTAAACCGGCAAGTTTTACATCCTCAAACCGGCTGAATATCAGATAAGTATTTTCAGACCCATATTTCTTAAACCGGCGGAGCTGAATCAAAGGAGTTATTCTTCACAATATTTCTCGGTGACAAGCCAATGTCGGCAAATTGATTATGAAGCTGGTTTGTTGACCCGGATTTCCCAGAAGGAGGAAATAACAAGGACTTAAGGATGATCAGTTACCAGTTTACAATTTTTTTAACCCGGAGCATAACCTGTCAAATTTGTTCTTCTGTTTATTTCGCAGCATATACCATGAATAAATCCAAGCTAAACTTGGGGGCTAATGTCGGGGATATACCCCGCGGTGTAAATCGGCCGGAAGTTAACCCGGCCGGACTTGGCGGTTTATCTGAAGACCCCGCTGACACTTGGCGAGTTACTGGCGACCCGCCCTGACCTGGCAGTTTACAAGCAACCCACCTGGTCATTATGACTCACTGGTGATCCGGCGTGTGAGACAGACGGATGACAAGGCCCAAGGCCCAGAAGGCCGGTTCACGTTAACGGTGGGCCGGTTTAAGAGGAAGGCAGGAGGAATATTATCTTACAAGGAGTTAAGACCTGGACTTGTATCCGGTTTGTATTAGATATAGACTAGTCCTAATCCTAATAGGACTCCACATGTAAACCGCCCCTTCAACATATATAAGGAGGGGCAGGGCTCCCCAAAAGAGACAAGGTTGACAAGTTCCACAAGTTGGACAAGTTAGGTTTAGACAATAGCTCTCGAGATAGAGCACTCTTGTAACCATGACCATCATCATCAATATCAATGAAGCAGGATGTAGGCTTTTACCTCCACCGTGAGGGGCCGAACCTAGGTAAAACATCGTGTCTCTCGTCCCGCTCAACCCCTCTCAAGCTACCACATAGATGCGTTGGCCTCACGACTAAGTCCTGACACTAAGGACATCTGCCGTGACAATTCCATGACAGGTATTGAAGTTGATAAAGCTAAAGTTGATGCTATTGAAAAGATGTCGTGTCCCAAGGACATTAAAGGTATAAGAAGTTTCCTTGGTCATGCCGGTTTTTATAGGAGGTTCATTAAGGACTTTTCTAAAATTTCTCAGCCTCTGACTAATCTCTTACAAAAAGATGTCCCTTTTGTCTTTGATGATGATTGTGTAGATGCATTTGAAATACTTAAGAAAGCTTTGATTTCTGCACCTATTGTTCAGCCTCCTGATTGGAATTTACCATTTGAAATTATGTGTGATGCTAGTGATTATGTTGTAGGGGCTGTTCTAGGACAAAGAGTTGATAAGAAATTAAATGTTATTCAATATGCTAGCAAAACTCTAGACAATGCTTAAAGAAATTATGCTACTACTGAAAAAGAATTTTTAGCAGTTGTATTTGCTTGTGATAAGTTCATACCTTATATCGTTGATTCTAAAATAACTGTTCACACTGATCATGCTGCTATTAAATATCTTATGGAAAAGAAATAAGCTAAACCTAGACTTATTAGATGGGTTCTCTTGCTTCAAGAATTTGATTTGCATATTATTGATAGAAAGGGAGCTGAGAACCCCTTTGCAGACAACTTGTCTTGGTTAGAGAATGTCCTTGATGACCCACTACCTATTGATGATAGATTTCCTGATGAACAATTAGCTGTGATAAATGCTTCTCCTATCGCTCCATGGTATGTTGATTTTGCTAATTATATTATTGCTAAGTATATACCACCTAGTTTCACATACCAGCAAAAGAAAAAGTTCTTCTATGATTTAAGACATTACTTCTGGGATGATCCACACCTTTATAAAGAAGGAGTAGATGGTGTTATTAGATGTTGTGTACCTGAGCATGAACAGGAACAAATCCTACGCAAGTGCCACTCCGAGGCTTATGGAGGACACCATGCTGGAGACAGAACTACACATAAGGTATTGCAATCCGGTTTTTATTGGCCTACTCTCTTCAAGGATGCCCGTAAGTTTGTCTTGTCTTGTGATGAATGTCAAAGAATTGGTAATATTAGTAGACATCAAGAAATGCCTATGAATTATTCACTTGTTATTGAACCATTTGATGTTTGGGGCTTTGATTATATGAGACCGTTTCCTTCCTCTAATGGGTATACACATATTTTAGTTGCGGTTGATTACGTTACTAAGTGGGTAGAAGCTATTCCAACTAGTAGTGCTGATCATAACACCTCTATAAGATGCTTAAAGAAGTTATTTTTCTGAGGTTTGGAGTCCCTAGATACTTAATGACTGATGGTGGTTCACATTTTATTCATGGTGCTTTCCATAAAATGCTTGCTAAGTATGATGTTAATCATAGAATTGCATCTCCATATCATCCACAGTCTAGTGGTCAAGTAGAACTTAGCAATAGAGAGCTTAAATTAATTTTGCAAAAGATTGTCAATAGATCCAGAAAGAACTGGTCCAAGAAACTTGATGATGCATTATTGGCTTATAGAACCGCATATAAAAATCCTATGGGTATGTCTCCATATAAAATGGTTTATGGTAAAGCATGTCACTTACCTCTTGAATTAGAACATAAGGCATATTGGGCCATTAAAGAGCTCAATTATGATTTCAAACTTGCCGGTGAGAAGAGGCTTTTTGACATTAGCACTTGATGAATGGAGAACCCAGGCCTATGAGAATGCCAAACTATTTAAAGAAAAAGTTAAAAGATGGCATGATAAAAGGATACAAAAGCATGAGTTTAATGTAGGTGATTATGTATTGTTATACAACTCTCGTTTAAGATTTTTTGCAGGAAAACTCCTCTCTAAATGGGAAGGTCCTTACATCATCGAGGAGGTCTATCGTTCCGGTGCCATAAAAAGCAACAACTTCGAAGGCACAAATCCGAGGGTGGTAAATGGTCAAAGAATCAAACATTATATCTCAGGTAATCCCATAAATGTTGAAACTAATGTTATTGAAACCGAACCCCGGAGGAATACATAAGGGACACTTTCCAGAACGTTCCAGACTCCGAAAAGGCATAGGTACGTGGTACAGTAAGTAAACTGACTCCAAAACAGTTATAATGGCAATTTTTCTCCGTTTTGGAATATTTAAGAAAATAGGAAAATAAGAAGCAGTCCGAAAAGGACACGAGGCTTCCACGAGGGTGGAGGGCGCGCCCTACCCCTCTAGGCGCGCCCCCTGCCTCGTGGGCACCTCGTGTGCTCTTCGGACTCCGTTTTCTTGCACGATACTTCTTTTAGTCAGTAAAAATTCATTATATAATCTCCCGAAGGTTTTGACCACCGTATCACGCGAATATCTCCTGTTTTTGTTTTGAGTTGTTTCTGTTGCAGATTAGAGCAATATGTCATCCCAAGATTCGGAGGGAGAAAGCTACGTGGCTGATTACCTTACAAATCATAAGGTCTATGGGGACTTGGAGCATCGTGGTTGGACCACGGAGGAAGAAGAAGACTATGAGCCTAAGGGAAAGGAAGAGACGAGCTCAGATGAGGATGAAGTCCCATTACCTCAACCTGCGGACATGCATGTGGAGTTCAAAAAGTCAAGCCTCCCCAACAGAGCAAAGAAACCTAAGATCGAGTTTATCCCTTTTCGTCTCTTGCAGGAGAACAAACAAGAACTATGCAAAAAGGTATTAAGCCTTGAGCGGGAGATCGAGGACCTAAGGGAGCAAAATTCTATCCTCAAGCGCAAATTAAGGAAGAAGCACACGCCATCAACAACTCCATCATCACCAACCCCGAAGGAAGAGACATAAACATATGGGTATGGGCACTCCCCTTGGCAACTGCCAAGCTTGGGGGAGTGCCCCGGTATCGTATCACCATCACTTTTATCTTTACCGTTTTTCTTAGTTCGATCCTTTTGGTAATATCTTGATCTAGTAGAATAAAGTTTTAGTATGATCTAGTTTTTAGTTTTGCTTTTTGATCCTTCTATGTAATCGAGTCCGTGAGCTTTATATAATAAAGATTAGTGTTGAGTCAAGGGCTTGATTATTTTGCTATGATCTTGAGGGAATAGAATAAAAGAAAAAGAAATAAAGAGATCATATGGATTTTATGGAGAGTAATGACTTCACATATAAAGAATATGATGAATAAAAGTTGTTGAGAGTTGACAAACATAGTTTTGGCCATCATTGCAATTAATAGGAAGTAATAAAGAAAGAGAGGTTTTCACATATAAATATACTATCTTGGACATCTTTTATGATTGTGAGCACTCATTAAAGTATGATATGCTAAAGAGTTGACGTTGGACAAGGAAGACAACGTAATGGGTTATGTTTTCTTACATCTAAGATAAATTATATTGTCATGGATCATCCAACATGTTGAGCTTGCCTTTCCCTCTTATGCCAGCCAAATTCTTTGCAATAAGTAGAGATACCACCTGTGCTTCCAAATATCCCTAAACCCAATTTTGCCATGAGAGTCCACCATATCTACCTATGGATTGAGTAAGATCCTTCAAGTAAGTTGTCATCGTTGCAAGCAATAAAAATTGCTCTCTAAATATGTATGATTTATTAGTGCGGAGAAAATAAGATTTATACGATCTTGTGATGTGGAAGAAATAAAAGCGATGGACTGCATAATAAAGGTCCATATCACAAGTGGCAATATAAAGTGACGTTCTATTGCATTAAGCTTTCGTGCATCCAACCATAAAAGCACATGACAACCTCTGCTTCCTCTGCGAAGGGCCTATCTTTTATTATTGTCTTTTACTTCATGCAAAGAGTCACGGTGATCTTCACCTTTCCTTTTTACATTTTATCCTTTCGCAAGCACAATGTGTTGGAAAGGTCCTGATATATATAGCTAATTGGATGTGAGTTTTCATGAACTATTATTGTTGACATTACCCTTGAGGTAAAAGGTTGGGAGGCAAAACTATAAGCCCCTATCTTTCTCTGTGTCCAATTAAAACTTCATAACCATAAATATCGCGTGAGTGTTAGCAATTGTGAAAGACTAAATGATGGTTGAGTATGTGGACTTGCTGAAAAGCTCTTATTGACTCTTTCTGATGTCATGATAAATTGCAATTGCCTCAATGACCGAGATTAGAGTTTGTTGGTTCTCAATGAAGTTTATGGTTCATACTTGAAATTGTGATTGAATTGTTACTTTAGCATAAGAGATCATATGACAATATATATGTATATGTTGCTGTTCTAAGAATGATCATGATGCCCTCATGTCCGTATTTTATTTTTATCGACACCTCTATTTCTAAACATGTGGACATATTTTTCGATTTCGGCTTTCGCTTGAGGACAAGCGAGGTCTAAGCTTGGGGGAGTTGATACGTCTATTTGCATCATGCTTTTATATCAATATTTATTGCATTAGGGGTTGTTATTACACATTATGTCACAATACTTATGCCTTTTCTCTCTTATTTTATAAGGTTTACATGAAGAGGGGGAATGCCGGCAGCTGGAATTCCGGGCTAGAAAAGGAGCAAATATTAGAGACCTATTCTGCACATCTCCAAAAGTCCTGAAACTCCACGGGAATTATTTTCATAATATATAAAAAATATTGGGCGAAGAAAGTACCAGAGGAGGCCACCCACCGTCCATGAGGGTGGGGGCGCGCCCTACCCCCTGGGCGTGCCCCCGTGCCTCGTGGCCCCCTTGGTGGCCCTCCGATGCCCATCTTTGGCTATATAGAGTCATTCATCGAGAAAAAAAATCATAAGCAAGATCATGGGACGAAACTCCACAGCCACGAGGCAGAACCTTGGCGGAACCAATCTAGGGCTCTGGCAGAGCTGTTTTGCCAGGGAAACTTCCCTCCGGGAGGGGGAAATCATCACCCATCGTCATCACCAACGATCCTCTCATCGGGAGGGGGTCAATATCCATCAACATCTTCACCAGAACCATCTCATCTCAAACCCTAGTTCATCTGTTGTATCCAATCTTTGTATCCAAACCTCAGATTGGTACATGTGGGTTGCTAGTAGTGTTGATTACTCCTTGTAGTTGATGCTAGTTGGTTTACTTGGTGGAAGATCATATGTTCAGATCCATTATACATATTAATACCCCTCTGATTATGAACATGAATATGCTTTGTGAGTAGTTACGTTTGTTCCTGAGGACATGGGAGAAGTCTTGCTATGAGTAATCATGTGAATTTGGTATTCGTTTGATATTTTGATGAGATGTATGTTGTCATCCCTCTAGTGGTGTCATGTGAACGTCGACTACATGACACTTCACCATTATTTGGGCCTAGAGGGAGGCATTGGGAAGTAATAAGTATATGATGGGTTGCTAGAGTGATAGAAGCTTAAACCCTAGTTTATGCGTTGCTTCGTAAGGGGCTGATTTGGATCCATATGTTTCATGCTATGGTTAGGTTTACCTTAATACTTCTGTTGTAGTTGCGGATGCTTGCAATAGAGGTTAATCATAAGTGGGATGCTTTTCCAAGTAAGGGCAATACCCAAGCACCGGTCCACCCACATATCAAATTATCAAAGTACCGAACGCGAATCATATGAACGTGATGAAAACTAGCTTGACAATAATTTCCATGTGTCCTCGGGAGAGCTTTTGTAACGCCCTCGATGCGGCTATATCTCCCATGTGTCGAAGCACGACTTAGAGGCATAACCGCATTGAAAGAAATGTCGCAAGTGAGGTAATCTTCACACAACCCATGTAATACATAAGGGAAAAATATACATAGTTGGTGATAGAGGCGAGGGTCCCGATGTTTCGATGAGATGGTGGCTATCGTTTTCTGTGGGAGTCGACTTTGACGATCCGACTACGAACGTGCGAGACATCACGCCTTAGCAATCGCTAAACCAACTTCCGAGGGTTATTGACCATGCCGGAGCACGATCGACCTGACCATGAGGGTCTGTTTCCTGTGAGCAAACGAAGAACAAGCAAGAAACTGAGATTGCAATCTGGATATTGCGATTATAAGATGAAAGCTTTATTGATCAAGGTGGGGTTCTGTGACGTCTTGGTCTGGTCGTTGGACATAAACGAAGTACGCGAAGTTGTAGCTATGGCGAACTTTTGATCTAAACAAAACCCAAAGTCTAAACGACGCCCTAAGGGCTGTATATATGGAGGAAGAGGGGGGAATTTCGTGGCCCTTGAGGGTGGGGTCCGAAACCAACCCTAACTCTTGTTTCTCCACACATACGGACTCTAAAAATAGCCTATACTTAAGTATTTCGAAATTACATGGGCCTGGCCCATTAATAAGGTGACGCAGCACCTAGAATAGCCTATGTACGAATATTATGAAGTGGCATCTTGTATATTTCGTCCAAGGCTTCATGCACTCCTTATGGCGGCTTTAAAGTCCTGAAATCATCACTTGTAACTCCGTTCTTGATCCCCTTGCACATGCCATCAACTCCATGTGTGTTCTTGCTCCAATGTTCATCCTTCTCCAAGCTAGGGCCTTCATTTGTAAGCAAAACAAATGTATCCAATTTAGGCAGCATCATAATCTCATGAATATTAGAATCATTACCAAGAAACGAAAGTACCTGGTAATTTAATTGGCGTGCGCGAGCTCTAGTAATTGGTCCAGTATATGTAACAGTTGGGGCTGTGGGTGTAACAATGGTATTGATGTCCTCATCATCCTCCCCTTCTTGAAATGAAGTCGTCCTCGACGGAAGCGCATCTTCCTCACCCAAATGAGGCTTCAAATCTGCAATGTTAAAAGTGGGACTAACCCCAAAATCTACAGGTAGCTCAAGTTTATATGCATTATCATTTATTTTCTCTAACACCTTAAGAGGACCATCAACACGTGGCATTAGCTTTGATTTGCGCAGATTAGGAAATCTATCTTTACGCAAATGTAACCAAACAAGATCTCCAGGCTCAAACACAACATGTTTTCTACCCTTATCTCCAACAAGTTTATATTTAGCATTCATACGCTCAATGTTTTCCTTAGTTAACTCATGCATTTTTAAAATCAATTCAGAACGTTCTTTAGCATCAAAATTAACCTTCTCTGAAGATGGAAGAGGCAACAAATCAATAGGTGCACGAGGTAGGAAACCATACACAATTTCAAAAGGGCACATCTTAGTAGTAGAATGCAATGAACGATTATAAGCAAATTCAATATGAGGCAAGCATTCTTCCCACATTTTCTTGTTATTCTTCAAAACAGCCCTAAGCATAGTAGACAATGTTCTATTGACTACTTCAATTTGTCCATCAGTTTGGGGGTGACAAGTAGTACTAAAAAGCAGCTTAGTCCCCAACTTAGCCCATAAACATCTCCAAAAGTGGCTAAGAAATTTAGTATCACGATCTAAAACAATAGTATTTGGCACACCATGTAAGCGAATAATTTCACGAAAGAACAAATCAGCAACATTAACAACATCATCGCTTTTATGACATGGTATAAAGTGTGCCATTTTCGAGAACCTATCCACGACAACAAATATGCTATCCCTCCCCTTCTTTGTTCGAGGTAAACCTAAAACAAAGTCCATAGATATATCCTCCCAAGGAACACTAGGTACAGGCAAAGGCATATATAAACCATGAGGATTGAGTCGTGACTTAGCTCTTTGACATGTAGTGCAGCGAGCAACAAAACGCTCAACATCCCGTCTCATCTTTGGCCAAAAGAAATGTGTAGCAAGTATATCCTCCGTCTTCTTGACGCCAAAGTGTCCCATTAATCCTCCTCCATGCGCCTCCTGCAACAACAAAAGACGAACGGAGCTAGCTGGAATGCATAGCTTGTTAGCACAAAACACAAATCCATCGTTAAGAACGAACTTGTTCCAAGTTCTCCCTTCCTTACAATTCTGCAATACATCTTTAAATTCAGTATCATGAACATATTGATCTTTGATGGTCTCCAAACCAAATATTTTAAAGTCAAGTTGTGAAAGCATAGTATAACGACGAGACAAGGCATCAGCAATAACATTTTCTTTACCCTTCTTGTGTTTAATGACATAAGGGAAAGTCTCAATGAATTCAACCCATTTAGCATGTCTACGGTTCAGTTTTGCTTGACTTTTAATGTGTTTCAAAGATTCATGATCAAAATGTATAACAAATACCTTGGGCCATAAATAATGTTGCCATGTTTCTAAGGTCCGAACAAGAGCATATAATTCTTTATCATAAGTAGAGTAGTTCAGACTAGGCCCACTCAATTTTTCAGAAAAGTATGCAACAGGTTTTCCATCTTGTAATAACACACCTCCTAATCCAATTCCACTAGCATCACATTCAAGCTCAAAAGTCTTATTGAAATTAGGAAGTTGGAGTAAAGGAGCATGTGTCAACTTATCTTTCAATACCGTGAAGGCTTCTTCCTGTGCGATACCCCAAACAAAAGGCACATCCTTCTTTGTAAGCTCGTTGAGAGGTGCAGCAATGGTGCTGAAATCTCTCACAAAACGCCTATAGAAACCAGCGAGGCCAAGGAAACTCCTCACTTGTGTGACCGTTTTGGGCTGCGGCCAACTCTCAATAGCTTCAATCTTGGCTTTATCAACTTCAATTCCCTGTGGAGTAACAACATAGCCAAGAAAAGATACTTGGTCGGTGCAAAAGGTGCACTTTCCAAGGTTTCCAAACAAACGTGCATCACGTAGAGCAATAAAAATAGCACGTAAATGTTCCAAATGTTCCTCCAAAGATTTGCTATAAATCAATATGTCATCAAAGTAAACTACCACAAATCGTCCAATGAAAGCACGTAAAACTTCGTTCATTAACCTCATGAAAGTACTAGGTGCATTAGTTAACCCAAAAGGCATGACTAACCACTCATATAATCCAAACTTAGTTTTAAATGCTGTTTTCCATTCATCTCCCAATTTCATACGAATTTGATGGTATCCACTACGCAAATCAACTTTGGAGAATATTGTAGAGCCACTCAATTCATCAAGCATATCATCGAGCCTAGGAATAGGATGACGATTACGAATAGTAATATTATTTATGCCTCTACAATCAACGCACATACGCGACGTACCATCCTTTTTCGGCACTAAAATGATAGGAACAGCACAAGGACTAAGGGATTCGTGTATATAACCTTTGTCGAGCAGTTCTTGTACTTGACGCATAATCTCCTTCGTCTCCTCTGGATTGGTACGGTATGGTGCACGGTTGGGTAGCGAAGCACCGGGAATTAAGTCAATTTGATGCTCAATCCCTCGAATAGGTGGTAATCCCGGTGGCACGTCTTGTGGAAAGACGTCAGCGAACT
Organism: Triticum aestivum; assembly: GCF_018294505.1. Taxonomy (NCBI): domain Eukaryota; kingdom Viridiplantae; phylum Streptophyta; class Magnoliopsida; order Poales; family Poaceae; genus Triticum; species Triticum aestivum. Next base: position 320,914,942 of record NC_057800.1, read on the forward strand.
CCTGCAAAATGTTAGTGATAGCAGGGGGCAAAGAGGAAGGCACGTCCTCGAATGAAAATAATGCCTCTTTGCACACAAAGGCATAGCAAACAGATTTGCTGAAATCTAGCTCATCAATATCAGATTTGGTGGCAAGTAAACATGCACTTTTCAATTTAATTTCAGAAACAACAGTAGATGGTTTATTATTAGACTTCATTTGGTGCTCAAATTCTTTTGCCACAATCTGATTTTCACTCTTATTTGTCTCCTGTTTTGCTTTATTAGCTCTATTAATATCATCTTTCAAAATGGAATCAGGAGTCATAGGAAGCAAAGTAATATTTTTATCGTTATGAACAAGAGTATACTGATTGTTTCTACCATGGTGTACAGAATTTTTATCAAATTGCCATGGTCTACCAAGTAATAAGGAACATGCTTGCATAGGTACCACATCACAATAAACATAATCAGCATATGTAGAGATACTAAAATGCACACGAACAGTACATGTTACCTTAACCTTGCCGCTGTTGTTGAACCATTGGATGTAGTAAGGATGTGGATGTGGTCTTGTGGTGAGAGATAGCTTCTCCACCATCTCCATGCTAGCCAAGTTATTGCAGCTCCCTCCATCTATGATCACGCGAACAGAACGTTCCTTCACAGCTCCCTTTGTATGGAACAAATTATGCCTCTGATGTTGCTCAGCTTGTGTAACCTGCACACTCAAAACATGTTGAGCAACTAAACATTCATACCTATCAGCATCTTCAGAAGCCATGTATTGCGTCTCATGATCAGAATCGTCTCCACCGTGTTCGTCACGTGTAATAAGAGCCAAAGTCTCCTCATCATAGTCACTAGCAGACTCATACCCACCATCCTCAGTAACAATCATCACACGCTTAGATGGGCATTCTCTCGCATAATGACCTCCACCCTTGCAACGTCGACAAATAATATCATGTGTTTGCCCTGTTGATGCCATGGATGAAGAAGAGCTCTTTGCAGGCCCAAAAGGTGTGCTCTTGGCAGATAGTGGTGATTGTGCCTGCTTTATTGTATCACGGTTGGAGGTGGCAGCCGACGGAGGCGCCAGTGTAGCAGAACATGTGGAAGTAGATGATGCACGTGGTGTCCATGATGAAGGTCGACCTGTAGAAAAGTTAGTCCGCGCCAATGCCTGTCGATCCTGCACTTCACGTTCAGCTTTACAAGCAAGATGGAATAAACGAGTGATATTAGTATACTCCTTATACTCTAGAATCGTCTGAATATCTCTATTTAATCCACCCATAAAACATGCAAGCATAGCTTCATTCTCCTCAACAATACCACATCTAATCATACCAGTTTGTAATTCCTGATAATATTCTTCTACATAATTTTTTCCCTGTCATAAGCGCTGCAATTTTTGAAGTAATTCACGTTGATAATATGGTGGAACCCAACGAGTACGCATAGCAGTTTTCAAAGCAGCCCAAGTAGCCGGAATAGGAAATAATCTACAATGCTCAGACCACCAAACACATGCAAAACTAGTGAATGCACAAACAGCAGCAGGAACACGTCTCTCCTCGGGATATTGTAAACATGTAAATCGTTGTTCAGTTTCTAACTCCCAAGTAAGATATATATCAGGAACATATCTACCCTCAAATGGTGGAATATTCAATTTTAGTTTAGGGAGATGGTCATGATCTCGTACCTGAGGGTGAGCCCTACCATTGCCATTATTTTCATGTGGATGACCTGGTGGTTGCTGTGCTGGTGGTGGCACGTAGTTCTGATTTTGATCAACCTCATCCTCATAATCTCCCACATAATCATCCTCCTCCACATCAGCAGTAGGAGCCACAAAAGTATCAACAGCAGCACCAGCAGTTTGGCCCGACTGAAGAGGGACACGGCTCGCTCGGCGGAGGGCTGTTTCCCGACGTGGAGGTAGTCGGTGTTGTTGCTGTTGTTGCAGAGGTGCGGCAGGAGCAGCCGGTGGTGGTGGTGGAAAACGCGAAAGCAATTCAGCAAACTTGTTATCGAGCTTTGTTTCAAACGTCTTCTCCATGCCATCTATCTTCTCCATGGCCTCTTCAAATCTGTTTATCACATCTTGCACCTGTACACTCATCATTTGCTGAAACGTATCATGAAGCTCCTTGTTCGTCAAGTTCTCCCAGTCGGTCTCGTCGGATTGTGATCCTGGCATTGTTAGCAGCAATAGAAACACACAAGAATATGATCCTACAGACTACTAACAAGTGGTGGTGGTGGCGGGTGTCACAAATCCGTCAAGCAAATCTCAAATTCTTACCAGTTCTTACCCAGCAGCAGGCGGTGATCGGCAACCGTTATAGTCAAAACTCTCAAAAGCTTGGATAGAGCGATTGCCAGGGAGAGTCAAACGCACGACGTAGATGTATGTGGAGCTGGGAAGGCTTATAGTATGGTAGCAAAAAGGGTCAGCAATAATCAATTCAGAGATGCAAAGTTGAATGAACGCTCAACGACGGTACTGTGCTGGTCCTAGGCTAGACCGTGCTAGAGACGCGAGCCTAGAACACTAACAAAATCACGGCGCTGCACGTAAATAAGGGAAAAGCACACTCTGGAACTATTTTTTTCGCTCTTTTTTTTGCGCTCCTCTTTTTTTTTGCGAAAAATCACTATAATGGCGAGTGTCTCAAAACTCTTCCCATGTCAAACTGATAGGATGGGCACGATTTTTTTTTTCACTTTTTTCGGAAATCAGGGCAGCGACGACGAAAAAGTGCGACAAAAAATCACTATGATGGCACATGGCTCAAAAGACTCAGAAAAGCCTAACAATAGGATAGGGAAAAAAAATTGCCCGTGAAAATTTTGGCCTAAAAACTGCCCGGGGGTCTCCAGACTCTTTTTTTTCCGAGACCTACGCAGGCAAGGAAACACGAATCGGAATTAAGATTGATCTCAAGAACAAACCTAATATGAGAAGAACTCGGATTGGTGGTGGATATATGGTTGTGGTATATGGCAGCGGTGGTGGTATATGGTAGCGGTGGTGGTATATGGATACAGATTGGTGGTGGTATATGGATACGGATTGGTGGTGGTATATGGATATGGATTCAGAGCGGTGGCGGATAAGCAAAAGTGGTAGATGGGCGATGATGATGGTGCGGCGGCGGCGTGACAACTTATGACCAGAACTTGAAACTCTAAAAGACTAGACTCTAAGACCAGCAACTTGACACGACGATGCAACCGCAAATTCAACAAAGCAAAAACCCTAAAAAGATTATGCAAAGGCTCAGATTGGTTCGGATATGATGAACTAACCCTAAATTTTTTTTTGTGGCTTTTTCGTGGACTGTAGGTATGAAGAACAGACTCGATCTAATCTACGAAAAACTGTAAAATCTCACCGAGCAACCTGGAAATCTGATACCACTTGATAGAGGCGAGGGTCCCGATGTTTCGATGAGATGGTGGCTATCGTTTTCTGTGGGAGTCGACTTTGACGATCCGACTATGAACGTGCGAGACACCGCGCCTTAGCAATCGCTAAACCAACTTTCGAGGGTTATTGACCACGCCGGAGCACGATCAACCTGACCACGAGGGTCTGTTTCCTGTGAGCAAACGAAGAACAAGCAAGAAACTGAGATTGCAATCTAGATATTGCAAATATAAGATGAAATCTTTATTGATCAAGGTGGGGTTCTGTGACGTCTTGGTCTGGTCGTTGGACACAAACGAAGTACGCGAAGTTGCAGCTATGGCGAACTTTTGATCTAAGAAAAACCCAAAGTCTAAACGACGCCCTAAGGGCTGTATATATGGAGGAAGAGGGGGGAATTTCGTGGCCCTTGAGGGTGGGGTCCAAAACCAACCCTAACTCTTGTTTCCCCACACATACGGACTCTAAAAATAGCCTATACTTAAGTATTTCGAAATTACATGGGCCTGACCCATTAATAAGGTGACGCAGCACCTAGAATAGCCTATGGACGAATATTATGAAGTGGCATCTTGTATATTTCGTCCAAGGCTTCATGCACTCCTTATGGCGGCTTTAAAGTCCCGAAATCATCACTTGTAACTCCGTTCTTGATCCCCTTGCGCATGCCATCAACTCCATGTGTGTTCTTGCTCCAATGTTCATCCTTCTCCAAGCTAGGGCCTTCATTTGTAAGCAAAACAAATGTATCCAATTTAGACAGCATCATAATCTCATGAACATTAGAATCATTACCAAGAAATGAAAGTACCTAGTAATTTAATTGGCGTGCGCGAGCTCTAGTAATTGGTCCAGTATATGTAACAGTAGGGGCTGTGGGTGTAACAATGGTATTGATGTCCTCATCAGTTGGCTTACAATCGCCACTTCATACAATACATGAATAAAGCATTACATCAACCAGTTACACACAAGGTCCGACTACGGAGCCAAAATAAAGAAGACTACCCCAAATGCTACACAGATCCCCGATCGTCCCAACTGGGCTCCACTACTGATCAACTGGAAACGGAACAACACAATGAATGAGATCTTCATCGAGCTCCTCCTTGAGCTCGGTTGCGTCACCTGCATGGTTCAACGGCACCTGCAAGCTGGTTTTGGAAGTATCTGTGAGTCACAGGGACTCAACAATCTCACACCCTCGCGATCAAGACTATTTAAGCTTATGGGTAGGGTAAAAAGGTATGAGGTGGAGCTGCAACAAGCGACTAGCATGTATGGTGGCTAACATACGCAAATGAGAGCGAGAAGAGAAGGCAAAGGCACGATCGATGAACTATGATCAAGAAGTGATCCTAGAACAACCTATGTCAAACATAACTCCAACACAGTGTTCACTTCCCGGACACCACCGGAAAGAGACCATCATGGGTACACACACGGTTGATGCATTTTAATTAAGTTAAGTTTAGGTTCTCTACAACCGGACATTAACAAATTCCCATCTGCCCATAACCGTGGGCACGGCTTTCGAAAGTTCAAATCCCTGCAGGGGTGTCCCAACTTAGCCCATCACAAGCTCTCACGGTCAACGAAGGATATTCCTTCTCCCAAGACAATCCGATCAGACTCGGCATCCCGGTTACAAGACATCCTCGACAATGGTAAAACAAGTCCAGCAAGACCACCCGATGCGCCGACATCCCGATAGGAGCTGCACATATCTCGTTCTCAGGGCACATCGGATAAGCAATCCGTACAACTAAAACCAGCCCTCGGGTTTCCCCGAGGTGGCGCTGCAAGGGGCTCTAGTTTGGACCAACACTTAGACAAGCACTGGCCGGGGGGGGGGGGGTTTAAAATAAAGATGACCCTCGGGATGCGCGACTCCCAAGGGAAAAAGACTAGGTGGTGAATGGTAAAACCAAGGTTGGGCCTTGCTGGAGGAGTTTTATTCAAAGCGAACTGTCAAGGGGTTCCCATTATAACCCAACCGTGTAAAGAACGCAAAATCCGGGAACATAATACCGATATGACGGAAACTAGGGCAGCAAGAGTGGAACAAAACACCAGGCATAAGGCCGAGCCTTCCACCCTTTACCAAGTATATAGATGCATTAATTAAATAAGAGATATTGTGATATCCCAACAAATATCCATGTTCCAACACGGAACAAACTCCAATCTTCACCTGCAACTAACAATGCTATAAGAGGGGCTGAGCAAAGCGGTAACATAGCCAAACAACGGTTTGCTAGGGCAATGTGGGTTAGAGGCTTAGCTTAACAATATGGGAGGCATGATAAGCAAGTGGTAGGTATTGCAGCATAGGCATAGCAAAAGAGCGAGCAACTAGTAAGCAAAGATAGAAGTGATTTCGAGGGTATGGTCATCTTGCCTGAGATCCCGCAAGGAAGAAGAACGAGTCCATGAAGAAGACAAACGGACGTAGTCGAACGGATCCTCACAACTCCATAACGAAACCGAAGCTCACAAGATAGGCAACCCGGAAAGAAGCAAACAACATAGTAAACAACCATCACATAATCATGGCCTGATGCACAACCAAGTATGATGCATGTCTGGTTTAATGAGGCATGGCAAGACAAGGCAAAGTGCACAAACAAAACTACAAATTAAGTGGAGCTCAATATGCAACGAGTTGCATATTGACGGACACCACAATAATTATTTAGTTCGCTCTTGTTTATGTACTCAACAATATTCAATGTTGTTAAACATGGCAAGAGGGTGAAGCAAAGTAAGACTACCTATCTAGTCAAGTTTAAATGAGGCCGGAAACAACGAAGAACAATTCTGGTAAATCCCCATATACATATTTTAGGTTTGGTACCGTTCTGCCCTAAACCATATTTTATAGTTATTAAACATGCACGATGATGCCACCATGTTAAACTAGGCATTTTCCACCCCATTTACATATAAAGATTATTAGGTTTGGAGCTACGGTTATTTAGTTATGAAATAAATCATTTTAACATGTCATAGGAGAAAATTTAACCAAACAGCATTTTGAACATTTCAAACATGCATGAAAGTTGCATATTATGAAACTATACAAAATTCTAAGCAACTTTCATATATAAATTGTTTTAACCGATGCACGGTTATTAAGTTATTATATGCATGAAGTTTAGGGACCTTTCGGTAAAACAACAGTTTTCTGGATAAAGCTAAATTCGTAGATCTGAGGAAAAATCATGAACGGGCCGAATCTGGCAGGCCCAACTGTGTACAGGAGGGGCACTGGATCTGGGTGCTCACGTTGGGCCTGCAGGGGCGCGTGGAGCTGGGCCTCGCGGGCAAAGGGAGCTGGGCTTGCGCGGCTGAAGGGAGCTGGGCCTGCGCGGCACTGGAGGGGAGCAGCTGGGCCGGGGCGCGGTCAACGCACAACGATACAAGGCGGTTCGGGGCGCTCATCCTCCTCTGCATCTGCTTCGATGCAGAGATGCCGGCGATGTAGGAGGCCGTAGCAGCGGGTCTGGCGGCGGCTTGAGGGACTCCGGTGAGGAGGGCCGATCTGACCGGCGGTGAGGTCCTACGGGCATGGGGCGGCGTGCTCATCCGGGTTCGACAGCAGCAGAGCTCGCAGCAGAACCAGGCCATGGCGCGACGGACAGCAAGGGAGCGAGGTCCAGCGCGAGGAAGCACACGGAGGCGGGACGATGCTGGAGCGGAAGCGACGAAACTTGGGGAGGCGGCGGAGATGAGTGGATCCGAACGCATGGCGGCGTTCTCCAGCAGGGTGGCACGACCGACAGAGCTGGAGGAGGCGGCGCATGTTCCCTGATTCAAGAGAGAGCTTCAAACTGAGAGAGAGGAATGCTGGGAGGAGGAGAACGAAGAGAGAGAGAGGGTCGAGGCCGGTCCTGGCCAACGGGGAAGATGGGGCGCGGTCTAGGTGGCTGGGAGCATCGGCAGCGAAGGCGCTAGGAGGTGAGAGCAAACGGGAGGGGCTCAGGCAGGAGGTTGGATGGGGAAAATCGGCAGGATCGATGGATTGGATCGAGCAGGTGGGGAGGAGGTAGGTCGGGCACGGAAATGGAGGCGGTGGTTGGATTGGGTGGAGATGGATCCCGAGGCGGGAGAAGCTGGCAGCGGGGATTGGACAGGGAGGATCCCTAGAAAATAGGGTTTGGTCTGGTTATATATAGAGAGTGGGTCTATATGCAGACTAATGGAAGCCCTTCGATCTAAGTCAGACGGCTGAGAAAATATAGGTTAGGAAGTCCTAATAAGGAAACGGAGACGTTTTGTAGACGTTTGGGGATGATCCGGACACAACGGTGACGACTGCCCGGGTCGGGCCCGGGGAAGTTTCGGACGCGCACGTGAGGGGTCGGTTGGAACTTGTGGGCTGTGCAGAAGGGCTCGAGCTGAGAGAAGAGAAGAGAGAGAGGCCCGGTGACTGTTTCCGGAGACCGAAAACGTCCGACGTGTGCCCAGCTATAATGCCGCTATTGTTTAACGGTTGGGCTTTCAAACGAACTCCGAATGCGATGAAACTTGACAAGCGGTCTATCTACACTATAATAAGACCACACACCAACTTTAAACCCAATCCGAGAACATTTTCCGACCACTTATAAAATAATATTTCGGACGTGCCGCGGGCGCATGCAAGTGTGGCTGGGCTCAGAACGGACAACAGAAGGAACTGGGGAACCCGGACGGATGCAAGTTTGAAAACATGATGATGCAATGCATATGATGACATGACAAGATGCAACACGCAAGCAAATTACATGGCAACGACGGTGAATAACTGGAAGACACCTGGCACATCGGTCTCGGGGCGTCACAGCTTTACTTTATATAAGAGTTTGTCCAGGCTTGTCCTTTGCTACAAAAAGGATTGGGCCATCTTGCTGCACCTTGTTTACTTTTACTATTTGTTACCCGTTACCAATTACCTTATCACAAAACTATCTGTTACCGATAATTTCAGTGCTTGCAGAAAATACCTTGCTGAAAACCGCTTATCATTTCCTTCTGCTCCTCGTTGGGTTCGTCACTCTTACTTATCGAAAAGGTTACGATAGATCCCCTACACTTGTGGGTCATCAGCGAGTAATTGCCAATTCACTCTTCCCACTACGCCCTTATCCTTAGCCACGTATGCTGCATGCATTGTGCGAGGTAGGTAACAAAGGCGTGTGGTTGGGGAGAGCATCAAGGCAGGGCCCCAGTCTTCTTGAATTGGTGGAGGGATCGGCTCTCTTCCCCAACCCGCCTATAAAAGGAGGGGTGGGGGAGGAGCGGAGGCATTCATCCTCGCATCCCTTCTCCTCCATCCTTTGTTTTCTGCTGGTTATGCTGATGGGAAGAGCCTGGGGCCAGGCCCCAGGCAGTAGCTTGAGGTTGGCGATGTCGAATGCTTGTGCTGATGCTCGGGGAGTGAGTCTGGTCCAGGCCCAGAGGAGGCGTGGCAGACGAGCCGTCCGTGGTGTGGAAGATATCAAGCTTTCCCATTGTGGTGAAATGATTGTCTCCTCTGCCCTGGTCGATCGTCTATCGGGGAGCATGGCATCTTGCCGTGAGCCGTTGTTGCTCGTTGGCCTGGCAGTCAGGTTCTTGGAGCCTTCAGCACCCGTTTGTGATGCAGGGCTATGGGTTGTTAGTAATCCTTGCAATGCTCCTTTCAGCTTTGTTCGGTTACACCCTGTCTCAAGGGGATGGGAGGGGATGGGGGGGATTTGACTTGTATGCGATTCAATCCCTACCAAACCCCCTCAAATCCATGCGAGACCGGGGCCGATGCTGAGGGGAGGAGCGCCTTCCTGCCCACCAAGGTGGGGAGCGGCGCGCCTCAAGCCCCCTGGCCATCCTTGGCCTTTTCTCCGAGGAAGGCATCGGGCTGGAGGTCTGGCGTTCCCCTGGAGCGGTGGTGATGGAGAGAAAATGAGGGAAGACGAAGAAAGCGGGTGGAAGGGCATCAGGTCGGAGTACGATGGCGCTGACGCCTTTGCCTCCTACTGGCGACCTGCTGCCTCGTCTTTCCGCTCTTCCCTTCCAGCTGTCTCTTTGGGTGATAGCCGGGAAGGGATGTTCCCTTGGTGCCTTCGTCCCCCCTCGAGCAGTCTTCCAGTTGAGCTTTGGTGGATGACTGCACCGGTGCTCAAGCCAGGGCTTCTTGCCGGTCCTGGAGGTGGTGACCAAGGCACCACCGAGCTGCTCCCCGCTCCCCTCCTTCGCAGCCTCACCACTCCCAATCTTGTCAGGCTGCGCCCGGCAGGCCGTGACGGGACCGGGATGGGCTCCTACTTGGGTGCTTCTTTAGTCCTCTCCTCTTCCCACTGCAATACCTGACGGAGGGGAAACAAAAAGAGGAGATTACAGGGCACTTATCTTTTTTAATCTTAAATTTGTAGGCACTTGCCAAATTTTAGTTGAATAATGTAATCTCTTGAATCCATGTTTGTGTCCTGTAAGGTCTGTACTTGTTTGATCAGCATATTAATGAAAAAGATGAACCTTGTCGGGGACTCGTGCATGTATATGTCCATGCAGAGGTGAAATGCCTCTATATTTTTAAATAAACGAGTTTCCCCCGGCAGGCTATCCTGCCGGTACCCTCTATTTTGTTGCCGGGGAGTTAGGCCTATTGGGCAGAAACTGTGAAGAGGGGCCAGCCCCCCGCCAAACTTTTTTCATCAAAGGCCACTGCGACCATCCTGACAGAAGCAACGTTCAAGTCGAGGGATGGGAGCACCTAAGTTTCAAAAAGTGGCGAGGTTTTCTTATGCACAAGTCTTTATTTACAGAACACATAGGGACAAGAGATAGAACTTATATGTTGGCTTGCCGAAGATCGCAGTGTTGGCTCATCTTTCCATCTCCCCTTGGAGGCCAAGTATTCGGCAGGAACCTGCCGTTTTATGCAGATGGAAATGATGTCATATGCGATCTTATCTACATGAACATGCGATGCTCATGAAATGCTTATGCATGCATGCAACTTGTCGGGGGCCCCCAGCGCTTCATTTATTTCTCTGTTGCTCAGGGCTGCGCCTGGCTTTGTATAAGGGGTTACATGCAATGGAGGCAAGGCCTATACAAAAGGGTGGCTACCGGGCAGGGGCCAACAGTCGCGCCTTATGGGTAGAACTTGCTGAGATGCTCAATATTCCATGAGTTTTGCAATTGAATGCCATCTCTGGTTTCCAGACGGACCGTGCCATGTCTGGTGACTTGTACTACCCGGTAAGGGCCTTCCCACTTCGGCGTCAACTTGTTTGCACCCTTGGCGGACTAAATGCACATAAGGACAAGGCCGCCTTCCTCAAAACACTGGGCATGAACCCTGTGGCTGTGATAGCGACATAGGGCTTGTTGGTAGCGTGCAGCACGCGTAGCAGCCCGGAGACGGTTCTCCTCGAGAAGCACAGCGTCGTCATGCCGGTGCTGATCCTGCACTACTTCATCATAGGCAAGCACTCGAGGCAACCTGTAAATGAGTTCCGTGGGTATAACTGCTTCTTCCCCATAAACTAGGGAGAAGGGAGTCTGCCTGGTAGCTCGATTTGGTGTCGTTCTGAGGGACCAGAGAACTACCGGCAGCTCATCGATCCATCGCCTGCCACACTTCTGCAGCATATCAAATGTTCTTATCCTAAGTCCTCGCAACACTTCAGTGTACGCCCTCTCAGCTTGTCCATTGCTTCTGGGATGTGCAACAGAAGGAAATGAGATCTTGCTTCCGAGGGCATGAACGTATTGCGTGGAGGTGCGACTCGTGAACTGGGTGCCGTTGTCGGTGATGATCCGGGCAGGGACCCCGAGGCGGCACACCAATCCTTTCAAGAACTTGATAGCTGACTGAGCAGTCACCTTTCTCACGGCATCTACTTCTGGCCACTTTGTAAACTTGTCGATGGCAACGAACAAGAATTCAAAGCCCCCGACAGTTCGGGGGAAAGGGCCGAGGATATCGAGCCCCAAACCGAAAATGGCCATGACAAAGGGATTGTTTGAAGAGCTTGTGTTAGCAGATGGATGTTCTTGGAATGGAACTGGCAGGATCCACACTTGGTGACTAGCTCGACCGCATCTTGGAGGGCTGTGGGCCAATAGAATCCTAGTCGGAATGCTTTCCCAACTAATGCCCTTGATCCAATGTGGGAGTTGCACATGCCTTTGTGTATTTTTGCCAGCAGTTCCTTTCCTTCTTCCCGGCAAATGCACTTAAATTTCACACCATAGGGCCTTCTTCTGTATGGAGTGTCATTGACAAACTAATACATACTAGCCCTCCGGGCTAATCTTTCAGCTTCCTCTTACTCATCGGGAAGTTCTCCAGTTTGGAGGAAATGACTATGTGCCTCGCCCAAGTTGTAGCCTGGGGCTCGACAACAAGGACTAGCGGCACCTCCTCATCTGCGGGAGCGCGTTCCTCGACAGCGGGGACCAGTGGCCTGGCAGGAGGGCGCAACCCGGCAATCGATTGGGAGTTGTTTCCGGCAGGGTTCCTACCAGGAGCCCCGGGAGGCTCTACCAGGAGAGGCTTACCGGAGTCCAACTTCCTCCTCTTTTGGGCCATTGTTGTCGGGGATACAGAGGGCTGAGTAATATGGAGAACAAAAGTTCCTGGTTCCATAGGAAGTTTTTGCGCAACAGACTTTGACAGATGATCAGCTACGTTGTTTTCCGCACGGTGTACTCTATTTGCAATCCGTCAAAGCACTCCTCCAATCTTCTCACTTCCTCAACGTATGCCTCTATCAATGGACTTTGGTAATCTTTGTTGACTTGTCTCACCACAAGTTGTGAATCTCCTTGAATGATCAGTTTCTTGATTCCCAATTCCGTGGCAATCCTGAGCCCGGCAAGGAGCCCTTCATGCTCTACTGTATTGTTGGTTGCCTCCTCCCAGGGAAAATGCATCTGGACGACGTATTTCAGGTGCTCTTCAGTGGGAGCAATGAGAAGTACACCAGCCCCTGCACCTTGCAAGGAGAATGCACCATCGAAATACATGATCCATTCTTGGGGCGCTTCCTTGCCGGGGGTAACTATTTCCAGCACTTCTTCATCAGGGGTTGGCGTCCATTCTGCAATAAACTCTGCCAATGCCCTGCTCTGAATTGTTAACGTGCTCTCAAATTTTAGGCCAAAGCTGGATAACTCCAAAGCCCACTCCACTATTCCACCGGTAGCCTCAGGATTTCGGAGTATCCTTTGCAATGGAAAGCGGGTGACAACCGTGATCTCATGGGCTTGTAAGTAGTGGCGCATTTTCCTTGAGGCCATGATGAGGCCAAAAATTAACTTTTGCACACCAGAGTACCTCGATCTAGCCCCATGTAACAGGGAGCTGATGAAGTATACTGGGCGTTGTGCCACTTTCTTCCTTGCTGCGTCCTTGGGGTTGCCCCTGCTGCCGTGCTCCTCTTTGTCCTGATCCTCATCCGGTCCTGCCGGGCTTTGCTCACTCTCTATTTCCTCTACTTCCCATTGTTCCACCAGGGCCGCACTAACCACTTGATTAGTTGCTGCTAAGTATAGCAGCAACGACTCTTGTGGTTTGGGAGCAACCAAAGTGGGCACAGAGGACAAGTAGGTCTTCATATTTTGTAATGCCGCATCTGCTTCCGGGGTCCACTTCATGGGCCCTGACTTCTTCAAAATTTTGAAGAATAGCAAGGCGCGCTCGGCAGACTTGGAGATGAATCTGCTAAGTGCGGTAACACATGCTGTCAGACGCCACACATCTTCAACTGTCCTGGGTGCCTGGATCTGCTCAATAGCCTTGATCTTAATGGGGCTGGCCTCGTTCCCATGATGGGACACAAAGAACCCAAGTAGCTTGCCGGAGGGAACACGAAACACACACTTCTCCGGGTTTAGCTTCAAGTTGATCTTTTGCAGATTAGCAAATGTCTCCTCCAAATCCTGGATGAGGGTTGATTTGTCCTTGGTCTTAACCACAATATCATCCATATAAGCCTCAATGTTTCTGTGCAACTGTGGTTCAAAACCAATCTGGACTGCTCTTGCAAAAGTGGATACGACACTCTTTAACCCTAAAGGCATGCATACGAAGCAGTACGTACCACATGGGGTGATGAATGAGGTCTTCTCTTCGTCTTCCTTGGACATGAAGATCTGATGATATCCAGAGTATGCATCCAAAAAATAGAGCAAATCACAACCTGAAGTGGAGTCCATAGTCTGGTTGATGCGCGGCAAGGGAAATGGGTCCTTCGGGCAAGCCTTGTTGAGATGTGTGAAATCTATGCAAAGCCTACATTTTCCGTTAGCCTTGCGGACGACCACTGGGTTTGCTAACCATGTTCGATACAGTACTCCTCTGACCAGACCAGCTACCTTAAGCTTCTTACTCTCTTCGACAATGAACTGCTGCCTCTCCAAGGCCTACTTTCGAACCTTCTGCTTAACAGGTCTAGCATGTGGGCAGACAGCAAGGTGGTGCTCAATTACCTTCATGGGAACACCGGGGATAGCAGATTCTTGCCAGGCAAACACATCGATATTCGCTTGCAGGAAGGCAACAAGCATGCTTTCCTATATGTGATCAAGGGTGGCGCTGATAGTAAAGGTACCATCAACACCAGCCAGCCCTACCGGGACCTTTTTTGCATGTGGTGCAGCAGCCTTGGATCTCTTGTTGTTGGAACTCTCTGGCAAGTCATCAACAGGCGTAGTGGACTCAAAACAGGTACGCTTCCCAGATTCCTTGCTGGTGTCCCTGTTGTCCCTTCTTCTTCCCTTTGTTTTCCCTGGCGGGGACTACTGCTGCCGCGGTCTCTGCCGCGACTGCGTCCTGATACATCTTATCCATGCAAATGATTGCATCTTTCTCGTCTGATGGAATGGAAATAACTCCTACCGGCCCTGGCATATTTAAAGTGTTGTAGGCATAGTGGGATGCCATCATGAATTTTGCCAGAGCTGGGCGTCCAAGGACCCCATTGTACGGTAGGGGGAGGTCGACCACATCAAACACAACCTTCTCAGTTTGGTAGTTCAATTCTCCCAAATGTCACTGGAAACGTGATCTTTCCCTTAGGATGACTCCTGCCGGGATTGACTCCTTAAAATGTGCCTGTGACCTTTAGTTCTTCCTCTGCTATCTGAAGCTTGCTGATAACCTTTGGGGAAATCAGATTCAAACCAGCCCCGCCGTCAACCAACATCTTTGTGACTTTGAGGTTGCGAATTGTTGGTGAGACCAACAATGGCAAGCACCCTACACTACAAAAAAATACACTTCCGTGATGATACGTGTTTGTCACAATAGGTCACGTTTTCTGTCATGCATGTACATCCATGATGATTTTATGACAGAATCAAGATAGTCATACCTGTGTTGTCATAGAAGTGTTCCATGACATTACCAAAATTATCATCACGGAAGTGTCCACTTCCATGATGATAAATCGCGCGTCATGGAAGTGCTTTTGTCAAGGGTAACCAACACGTGGCATCCACCATAACGGGTCGCTGTTAAGCTATCAGGTCTGGTTTTGGATCCGATAACCCGCTAACAGCCAGGACCAATGGCGATTTTCCACGTGTAAAATTCTCATTAGCCGACGGAAACACGTGTCGGCTCCGCATTGGCACAGATGTCACTCATCCAATGGGCGAGATGCGCATATGATATGTTGACACGTGGACCTGCCCAAAAGTGGCCCATAAAGATTAAATGGGCCGGCCCAACTAAAGGCCCACAAGATTTTACAGACCATAATGGGCCGGCCCAACTAAAGGCCCACAAGATTTTGCAGACCATAATGGGCCAGCCTAGATAAAGGCCTACAAGATTTTGAAGACACTAGAGGGCCGACCCATGGAAAGCTTGTTAACAGCCTATTCACATATAGCCCATTTACAGCCCGCTAACTCAGGGCTCGTTACGGCCTATTCGAATTATGCTGAGTAGCGTCATCTCGACCGTCCAATATGATTCCAGCCCGTTGTAACTTCCGGCCCATGTATGTCCCATGACGTCTTTCGGCCCATATGAGGCCTTTTGTAACTCTTGGCCCATTAACGGCCCATGGTGAAACTGGCCCGTAATGAACAGTGCATAGCTTTATACCCATTATTCCATTGGGCCGTTTCCAGCCCGTGTTATCTTTCGACCTTCTCAGGGCCCATTTATTCTTGGGCTCACTTCCAGCATTCGGTTACTTACGGCCCGTTACTGGCTTTTTCTATTTGTGGGCCAAATTCAGCTCGTGGTTACAGTCGGCCCGTTTGTGGCCCGTTAATCCATTGGGCCATTTTCATAGCGTCATCAAATACGGCCGATTAAAGACGACCCATTATGGTCGGCCCATGAACTTACTATTCCAACTCTAGCCTGTTTACGGCTCATAATGCGGTCCGTTATTGGCTCATGTTTGGCCAATCGATCATACGGCCCGTAGAAGGCCCATTGATGCTACGACCCATAGAAGGCCCATTGTTTCTACGGCCCGTAGAAGGCCCATTATTTATATGGCCTGTAGGAGGCCCAGGGTCACTACAGTAAATATGTAGCCCATGGTTATTGTGGCCTAGTTTTAAAAAATAGGTTATTGCAGCCACTAGCAAACTGCGGAAAAAGAACTGCACTGACTACAAACAAACAAATAAACAAGACAACAAGGAAATAAATAAGCAAGCAACTTATGCTAGGCTATCACGGCTATTACACATATTACATCCACTGGGCATCAAAGCTCGCCACCAGTGCAAATTTAAAACAAAACAGAAGCTGGCCAACTCGCTCCCAGGGAGCTCCCTCGATCAGTTCCTTCGCTGCCCATTCGATGAGGGTTTACCAGGTATTTTTCACGTCTTGGCCGTTCGATCGCAGCTAGAATTCATCCCTGTCGTTTTTACCGAGTGGTGGATCATCGCGAGGGATGACGTGTGGGCCGGCGCTGCATCCACTTGGAGCAAAATGGCTGGGTGTTGCTTCCTTCGGTGCGCGGGCACGAGGCAGCCGCTCGTGCAGCGCCGCGTGCGTGCGAGAAACCCGCGCCGCTGCGCTCTGTATTTTTCGGTTACCCTCTCGTTGGCTGGTGCTACGGCTGCAAGTGGCCCTCGCTGACGCACGGCCCCGCGCGTCAGCTTCCTGGTGTCTTTACCCTGTGTGCGCGTTGCATGTTTCGCCTGCTGACCTCATGATTCGGCCGGCCCAACACATGGAGAGTGGGCGAGCGGAGTGGGCGAGCGGTCTCGTCTCGCTCGTCTCGTCGAAAGGCAGCGCCATGCCGCGTCATTTCTGGGCTATACTGCCGCTTTTTTATCCCCAGGTCATCGATCACCCTTTCTGCGCCGTCATTGGTCGCTGCTGCTTGGGTCCCACGTTCGCTGGTCCCGCGTGTCACTGGGTTTGAGTGCCCGCGTGCGTTTCCTTTGACTCGTCGTTGATCTGTGCGCGACTGGGCGGGATGGGTGGTGGCTCTGCTCGGGTTGGTGGTTCGGCTGGATTCGCTCGGGCGTTCGTGTGCTCTGCCGCGTGCTGCTGACTGTGGGGCAGGCGGTGGGACCGGGCCACTGGTCTGTTGCTCATTACGTATACTTGCGTGGCCTCCCTGGTTGCCTGTTATTGTTACCTCCGCGTGGGTGGGGCCAATGGACGTGCGTGCGGTGCAGCATGGGTCTGCGTGACGCCCCGCGTGACCGGTGTGTGCGTCGGCGGTGCGCATTCTAGCGGGTGCCCTCTGTGGGGTCGTTGCAGCCTATGACAGTGGGCTATGGAACCCCTGGGCCCGGCAGGCAGGCCGCGTGTTGATGGATGTGTGGTAGGTTCCCATACGCCTCTGTGAAAATTTCCCCTGCCATTGCGGTGGCCGGGGGGGCTTTTCTCTCTGGTTTTCCCCTTTCTTCCTTCTATCCCTCATTTCCTCCATGCCGCTTCGTTCGGTCGCTTTCTTCCACGCTTCCAGGCCACCACGTCCTCTCCTGTTCGCCTGCCTTCATCCAGTTCGGCCAGCTTATGTTGCAGTTCTCGCCATGGCCGCGCGTTCCTCCATGGGTGGTGTTGGTTGAGGTTCATCTTCTTATCCTTTCCCTGTTCATTTCTGTCGTTCCTTCTCCTGCTTACTGACCTACTTTGCTTGTCTTTGCTCCATTGGTGCGCAGTTTGCTGCCGATTTTCCTGTTGGCTCCTGCGTGGGAGTGTGCGCCATTACGTTCTTGCTGTTCAGGTTAGTGCTTGTCTCTTCTGCCTCTGTGTGGACATATGCCTTTGAGGTGTTTGTTGAAATGGTTGGGTGCTGCTCGATAGGATGGTTGCCTGCTACCGTGTGCTCTGCTTTGCCATTTTCGCATTCCGTGATTTGTGCATGTGCATACTTCATGCTGTTCGTCGGCGGCTAATATGAGTATGGTTTGTGTTTTAGGTTGTTTTCAGGTTGGTCGGCTGTTTGTCCATGTTCGCTTGTTGGCTGCTCTTCCGGTTATGCTTCGTCATTCTGGTAATGTGCTTCTCTTTTGCCTGTTTGTCTCTATTTTTGGATTGTCGAGAGTGCATTGCTTAGTGATAGCCCGAAAGACTAGGTCCGAGAAGATGTCGTGCTTAGTCCGTTTTGTTTGCCTGCTGCCTCTGCAGTGGCCCTGAAGGTTTATACTTCTTGTGTTTTTACTTTGCTTGAAAAAACACGGTGGTTGAAGTTGATTGATGGTCCTTCGCTTCCTGCATGTATACAGTTTGATTGCTCAGTGATTAAAAGCTGCTATAGGTGTAGTGGATGGTGTTTTGTCATGCTAAGTGATGTTGTTTCCTTTGGTTAAAAGAAGAATTGTTCTGGTGCCGTTGTGTGGCTCTGCACTTGTTTAGTACCTTTGATAGAATATATATGTGCTCTATGACTTGCTGTGTTCTAATGGTTCTGTCTGCATTTATTTTGTAGGTTGGAAAGGCTAATATGTTTTTGAATCTGTGACCTGCTGCTGCTCCTCAAGGTTTGCTCTCCTTTTCCATTGCATGTCAGCCACCTTTGGGTTCCGATGTATTTACTTGTTTGTGCATGTTATCATGGTTGTTGATGTACTGATAATCTCGCTATTCCAGATCTGCTCCGGGGGTATGTTATTTTTCAGTTGTTTTATAATTTCATTGCGTGTGAGCAGGATGTGTACTATTATTTCAACTATTATACCCATTTTGGAAGTCGTGGTGGCTAGGTGTTCTTTGCCGGCGCTTTTGTATCTGTGTGAGGTCACGGAGGATGGGTCCATTCTTGCTAGGGTAGAACTGGAGCTTCTAGGGGATAGTTCTGCTCCGGTTCCGTGATGAGAATTTTTTTGGAGCTCAGCCTGGTGTGGCTTTGTCCATGCTTATGAACAGGCTGCCCTCCAGGCTATAAGTTTTTTGCAGTGTCTGTATGGGTTTGTGGTTCAAGACTATAATTATGACTGTATGATGGCCTATAGGAGCTCCCTTCGTTTTCCCATAACGGTTGCAGTCTCTGCCATTCGGCGTGTTGCTCACTTGGAGAGAGAGCTATTGCACTTGCGCCGTACGTCTGCGAAGATGGAGATAAATACAGATGTTGGCCCTGTTCTGTTCCAGTTTGACTGGGGTCTACTGTGCTCTCAGATGCTTTCCTCTCTTCAATCTCTTTAGCTATCTTTTCTAGGCTTCCTATTTGGGCCTGCGTGCCTGCTTTGTACTGAGTTGGTTCATTCCTCTGATGCAATAGAGTCCTTGGGCTTTCTATATGGCTCTTATAGTGTTTTCTTTGTGTGTTTTGCAAGACTGAAAAGAATAGTCTTCTTCTTCGGACTCAATGCTCTTCCCACATGCCCAAATAATAAATATGTTACTTGTTTGTTGATTCTTCCTCGGCTAGGTATTTGGCCTTTGGACCGCCCCCTTCTCTTATAGAGAAAAAACTAGCACGGGCTTTAGAGGACCCTGTTCCTTTTGGGCTTCTGGTTCTTCATGGGCTTTTGGGAAGGTATTTCTTGGGCCACGAACTTTAGAGAATCTTGTTCGTTTGGGCTTATAGTTTCCCATGGGCTGTTGGGAAGGTGTTTCGTAAGCAGTATGACTTGTATCGCCCACAACTCACTTGTGTTCTACTCGTGCATATAACATCAACGCATAAAACCTGGCTCGGATGCCACTGTTGGGAAACGTAGTAATTTCAAAAAAAATCCTACGCACACACAGGATCATGGTGATGCATAGCAACGAGAGGGGAGAGTGTTGTCCACGTACCCTCGTAGACCGAAAGCGAAAGCGTTTGCACAACGCGGTTGATGTAGTCGTACGTCTTCACGATCCGACCGATCAAGTACCAAACGTACGGCACCTACGAGTTTAGCACACGTCCAGCTCGATGACGTCCCTCGAACTCCGATCCAGCCGAGCTTTGATGGAGAGTTCCGTCAGCACGACGGTATGGTGACGATGATGATGTTCTACCAATGCAGGGCTTCGCCTAAGCACCACTACAATATTATCGAGGTGGATTATGGTGGAGGGGGGCACCGCACACGGTTGGGAGAGATCAACAGATCAACTTGTATGTCTATGGGGTGCCCCCTGGCCACGTATATAAAGGAGTGGAGGAGGGGAGGGGCCGGCCCTCTCTATGGCGTGCCCTAGGGGAGTCCTACTCCCATCGGGAGTAGGATTCCCCCTTTCCTAGTAGAACTAGGAGCCCTTCCAAGTAGTAGGAGTAGGAGAGAAGGAAAGGGAAAAGAGAAGAGAAGGAAGGAGGGGGCGCAACCCTTCCCCCTAGTCCAATTCAGACTAGGCCTTGAGGGGGCGCGCGACCTGCTTCTCTCTCTTTCCCCTAAAGCCCAATAAGGCCCATACACTCCCCGGCGAATTCCCGTAACTCTCCGGTACTCCAATAAATACCCGAATCACTCGAAACCTTTCCGATGTCCGAATATAGTCGTCCAATATATCGATCTTTACATCTCGACCATTTCGAGACTCCTTGTCATGTCTCCGATCTCATCCGGGACTCCGAACTACCTTCAGTACATCAAATCACATAAACTCATAATACAATCGTCACCGAAACTTTAAGCGTGCGGACCCTACGGGTTCGAGAACTATGTAGACATGACCGAGACACGTCTCCCACCAATAACCAATAGCTGAACCTGGATGCTCATATTGGCTCCCACATATTCTACGAAGAACTTTATCGGTCAAACCGCATAACAACATACGTTGTTCCCTTTGTCATCGGTATGTTACTTGCCCGAGATTCGATCATCGGTATCTCAATACCTAGTTCAATCTCATTACCGGCAAGTCCCTTTACTCATTCCGTAATACATCATCCTGCAACTAACTCATTAGTTACAGTGCTTGAAAGGCTTATAGTGATGCGCATTACCGAGTGGGCCCAGAGATACCTCTCCGACAATCGGAGTGACAAATCCTAATCTCGAAATACGCCAACTCAACAAGTACCTTAGGAGACACCTGCAGAGCACCTTTATAATCACCTAGTTACATTGTGACGTTTGGTAGCACACAAAGTGTTCCTCTGGTAAACGGGAGTTGCATAATCTCATAGTCATAGGAACATGTATAAGTCATGAAGAAAGCAATAGCAACAAACTAAACGATCATCGTGTTAAGCTAACGAATGGGTCAAGTCAATCACATCATTCTCTAATGATGTGATCCCGTTAATCAAATGACAACTCATGTATATGGTTAGGAAACATAACCATCATTGATTCAACGAGCCAGTCAAGTAGAGGCATACTAGTGACACTATGTTTGTCTATGTATTCACACATGTATTATGTTTCCGGTAATACAATTCTAGCATGAATAATAAACATTTATCATGAAATAAGGAAATAAATAATAACTTTATTATTGCCTCTAGGGCATATTTCCTTCAAAAATATCAACATCTAGCATGCTAAAGTTATATAATATGAAATTTAAGTCATGACACATGTACTGGTATTTATTTCATATTGTGAATGTTGGTATTTTGTTCTATAAAGTTGGTCAAACTTTACAAGGCTTGACTTTAGACAAATCTTATATGCGAACTAAAAAGATTCGGAGGGAGTACAACATGCTTAACAGCAACCAAATATAGTCATTCATAGAGCTATTATTACATTTGGTATTGATGAAATTGAACTGCACAGTTCATACTAGCACATACAGAACATCACACTGTTAATAGCTGAAATAAACAAGGCATACTACGAGCAACCAAAGATGGCAACTGAAACTGGAGATATGCTAACTACAAACAACCGAACAACCATAAACCATAGAAATAAAGATGGCTAATGCAAACAAACTAATATAGCAATAAATATTGGACAAGTTCTCACTACAACAGGGGTTCCAGAAAACAAATCATGGGTTTCCTCACTTGACACAGATTGGGTCCCCCTTATGGTCACCATCGATGAGGTCTAACTTGCCAGCCGAGGATCCTAGGCTACGGCCGCATAATGTGTCCTTAATAAATGACAAAAGGGGCTCCATGGCGATGAAGGATGGCAAATTGTTCATAACGAGCCGCAGGAGATCAGCGGTAGGGCCATCAATGAGATCGACGGTTGTCAAACCCAAAGGGTTGGGGGTGGGCAACTTAACCTATGACATAACCCTCGTCAAGCCATCAGTGTCGACGACCTCGATGTCGTAGCCAGTGTCCGCGACATGCCAGAATACTCTAGCCTGTTGATTGAAAGGCTCAATCCAGGTCTAGTCATCATCGTCAGCTTCCTCGACAGCCACCTCGCCGACGTCGGGCGAAGAGGCCACGGTAAAGCTCTTTTGGGCCATTCGCTCCTCGAGCTCCCCGAGAAGCGTAGCTGGGCTTAGGCTGCGACGCTCTAGAGTGGGGGAGGGGTGGGGATGGGGATCTCTGGGAAAGGGGGCATTTCGCAGGCGTCATCTAAGAAACTCAGGGCGGCGTGGGTATGTATATCGGTGGGTAAATTGCATGGGCAGACTGACAGAGGTTGACGATGGAGGCGGCACGGCGGTAGCGAGGACCTAGCTATGTTTGGAGCGGGGGAGGGGTGGTGTGTATGTGTGTGAGTGGGGGGTTTTGGGTGGGCGAAGGATTTGGGGTGTGTGTGTGGAGGGGGTCCAAGGTGGTGTTTGAGGAAATGTCGTGGGTACTGAAAATTTTACTAGGCGGGAGTAAAATGGAGGGGCTACCGAAAATCTGGATCAAGGGATTGAAGCAGAGTGGGACGGGAGTAACAATCATCACACACGGTTAAAACATAATAATCATGTGCTATCAAACAAAAAACACTCTTATCCAACTCTTTGCAAGAGTATTAGAGAGAGAGCTATTCTTAGGTCAGTTCCCAAAGTCCACTTTTTTTTAGTCTTTAGCTGAGCTAAGTAAGTAGTCCTTCATCAAACTTGCATAGCCGAGCAGATATTTTTGAGATTGCGAGGGATGGAGGCGGGAGTAAAATGCCGGGGCTACTGAAAATTTGGATCTACTAATTGAAGAAGAGCGGGAGTAACAGACACCGCACACGGTCCAGACATACTAATCATGTGCTATCAAACAGAAAAACCATCTATGCGGGTAGATATTTTCGAGATTGTGAGGGAGTAGATATTTTTGAGAGGGGGAGGGAAGCCTCGTGGAGTCCAATCCATTGTGATCATGTGGGTGATAGGGGCAGGGGCACGACACACGGGTAGTCCTAGGGAACCGTGTTTGTTTCGTACCCGATCATAGACAGTTGCCGCGTCCGACTCGTCTGCCGTTTATAAATTTGGCCAAAAAACGTGGGAAAGGGTTAGAACATGAACACACTTGCATGTGGATCAAATATATGTATTAAAAGGGTGGTTTGATGTTCAAATACCCAATGCACAACTTTGATGTGGCACCGGTCGCACAAAGCACATGTTATTATTGCTAGCCCCCTATCATGGGAAACCACGGCCACCTATGGGACCAAGAGCCCCTTTTTGGTTCGGCGGGGGGATAGCATGTTGCACAAAGAGCGAAGAAGCATGGAACAACACAACAGAGACCACACGGGCAGTTTTTACCCAGGTTTGGGCCGCCGTGAGGCATAAAATCCTACTCCTGCTTTGGTGGATTGATGGTGGAAAAGATGGTGGTGAGCGCAACACATTTGCCCGGCAGGGTTGCCTTGGGGCGAGAACGGCTATGCGCGTACGAGTGTGTGAGGGTCTAAATTAGCCAACCCTTTCTCCGGCTACCTTGGGCCTCCTTTTATAGATCAAGGGGTCACCAAGTGGCAAATCAGTCATTACGCACTGATTAGATAGCAAATAGTGCTATCATACCTAACTCTGCAGGCTGACAGAGCGCACTAAATGCGCCGCTCAACGTCACATCATAGCTCGCTTGGCAGGCCCTACCGGGCCGTTTTGCCAGCTTCACGCCTACTCGCTTGACACGTCTCAGGACGGGTGTCACTTGGAGGTATTTTCTGTAGGAAGTGGCTGCCATGTGGCGAATAGCAGCCACTTAGTCACTTTGGAGCTTGACATCGTACTAATCGACAACGTGCATCATGATGAGGTGGTGCGGTGGAGTGGTTTTGCCTCCGTAAGCCCCGGCAGGCCTGCGGGGACGACCCGAAGGCTTGCTTCCGTGGGTAACCGCAACCTTGCCAGGCTCGCCTGCCCGGCAAGGGAGGTTTTTCCCTTAGCGATATCTTGCTTCTCTGGCTAGTCTTGGTCCTTCGAAGAACTGATCCCTTGTGCTTCAATCTGATCTTGATGTTGTGATCTTGTTCTTGTGCCTGTGCACAATTTGGGGAACGGACCCATGGTTTGTTGCACCGATAGGAGCCCTCGGGCCTGGCCCGAACGCACTGCCGGGTGTCGTTGGGGTAGGCCCTAACCAGTACACACGCAGGGGCGTAGAAGTGGTGCCCCCTTGAGATCTTCTTTGCTTCTTCATTAACTCGAGTCCGGGCCAGTTTCCGGTTTTCTCGCGCGCCGCGTAAAGCCAATTGTGGTGGGGTCACTCTTGTAATGGCCCATGAATGACTTTAACGCACGGGCAAGTGATACGTCCATTTTGCATCATGCTTTTATATCTATATTTATTGCATTATGGGCTGTTATTACACATTATGTCACAATACTTATGCCTTTTCTCTCTTATTTTACAAGGTTTACATGAAGAGGGGGAATGCCGACAGCTGGAATTCTGAGCTGGAAAAGGAGCAAATATTAGAGACCTATTGTGCACATCTCCAAAATACTTGAAACTCCACGAGAATTATTTTCATAATATATAAAAAGTATTGGGCGAAGAAAGTACTAGAGGGGGGCCACCCACCGTCCACGAGGGTGGGGGGCGCGCCCTCGTGCCTCGTGGGCCCCCTGGTGGCCCTCTGATGCCCATATTTGGCTATGTAGAGTCTTTCGTCGAGGAAAAAATCATAAGCAAGATCACGGGACGAAACTCCGCCGCCACGAGGCAGAACCTTGGTGGAACCAATCTAGGGCTCCGGCGGAGCTGTTCTGCCAGGGAAACTTCCCTCCGGGAGGGGGAATTCATCACCATCATCATCATCAACGATCCTCTCATTGGGAGGGGGTCAATCTCCATCAACATCTTCACCAGCACCATCTCATCTCAAACCCTAGTTCATCTCTTGTATCCAATCTTTGTATACAAACCTCAGATTGGTACCTGTGGGTTGCTAGTAGTGTTGATTACTCCTTGTAGTTGATGCTAGTTGGTTTACTTGGTGGAAGATCATATATTCAAATCCATTATGCATATTAATACCCCTCTGATTATGAACATGAATATGCTTTGTGAGTAGTTACGTTTGTTCCTGAGGACATGGGAGAAGTCTTGCTATAAGTAGTCATGTGAATTTGGTATTCGTTCGATATTTTGATGAGATGTATGTTGTCATCCCTCTAGTGGTGTCATGTGAACGTCGACTACATGACACTTCACCATTATTTGGGCCAAGAGGGAGGCACTGGGAAGTAATAAGTAGATGATGGGTTGCTAGAGTGACATAAGCTTAAACCCTAGTTTATGTGTTGCTTCGTAAGGGGCTGATTTGGATCCATATGTTTCATGCTATAGTTAGGTTTACCTTAATACTTCTGTTGTAGTTGCAGATGCTTGCAGTAGGGGTTAATCATAAGTGGGATGCTTGTCCAAGTAAGGGCAGTACCCAAGCACCGGTCCACCCACATATCAAATTATCAAAGTACCGAACGTGAATCATATGAACTTGATGAAAAATAGCTTGACGACAATTCCCATGTGTCCTCGGGAGCGCTTTACTTTATCTAAGAGTTTGTCCAGGCTTGTCCTTTGCTACAAAAAGGATTGGGCCATCTTGATGCACCTTGTTTACTTTTACTATTTGTTACCCGTTACCAATTACCTTATCACAAAACTATTTGTTACTGATAATTTCAGTGCTTGCAGAAAATACCTTGCTGAAAACCGCTTATCATTTCCTTCTGCTCCTCGTTGGGTTCGACACTCTTACTTATCGAAAAGGCTACGATAGATCCCCTACACTTGTGGGTCATCAAGACTATTTTCTGGCGCCGTTGTGGGGAGTGAAGCGCCTTTGGTAGGTGGAATTTGGTAAGGAAAAAATTATATAGTGTGCTGAAATTTACTGTCACTTGTTACTATGGAACATAATCCTTTGAGGGGCTTGTTCGGGGAATCTTCACCCCGACCAGTAGAGCAAAGAGTTTCTCCTCAACCTACTGAACCTACTGAAAATGTTTACTTTGAAATTCCTTCGGGTATGATAGAGAAACTGCTAGCTAATCCTTTCATAGGTGACGGAACATTACATCTCGATTTGCACCTAATCTATGTGGATGAAGTTTGTGGATTATTTAAGCTTGTAGGTATGCCTGAGGATGTTATCAAGAAGAAGGCCTTCCCTTTATCTTTGTAGGGAGATGCATTGACATGGTTTAGGCCATGTGATGATATTGGATCATGGAACTACCAACAATTGAAATTGGAATTTCGTCAGAAGTTTTATCCTATGCATCGTAATTATATATATATATATATATATAATTATAATTTTTGGCCTCGCGAAGGAGAAAGCACCGCTCAAGCTTGGGGGAGGCTTAAGTCAATGTTGTATTCATGCCCCAATCATGAGCTCTCAAAAGAAATGATTATTCAAAAATTTTATGCTCGGCTTTCTCTCAGTAATCGCTCCATGCTTGATACTTCTTGTATTGTATCTTTTATGATGAAGACTATTGAATTCAAATGTGATTTATTGGAAAGAATTAAACACAACTCTAAAGATTGGGACCTCGACGAAGTTAAGGAGTCAGGTATAACACCTAAGTTTGATTGTGTTAAATCTTTTATGGATACCGATGCTTTCTGTGAATCTAGCACTAAATATGGACTTGACTCTGAGAAAGAAGCTTCTTTCTGTGAATCCTTCGCTACTCATGTTGATCTCCCTAAGGAGAAGTGGTTTAAATATAATCCTCCCATTGAAGTAAAAGTAGTTGCACCTATTAAAGTTAAGGAAAAGACTATCACTTATAATGATTCTGCTGTTCCTACTGCTTATATTGAGAAACCACCTTTCCCTGTTAGAATAAAGGATCATGCTAAAGCTTCAACTATGGTTAACAAAAGTAATATTAAGACACCTAAACCCCCTGAGCAGATTAAAGTTGAACCTAGTGTTGCTATGGTTAAAGATCTCTTGGCCGATAATATTGATGGGCATGTTATTTACTTGTGCAATGAATCTGCTAGAATTGCTAGAGCTGATACTAAAAATAAACATAGACCTGTTGTAGGCATGCCTGTTATTTCTGTTAAAATAGGAGATCATTGCTATCATGGCTTATGTGATATGGGTGCTAGTGCAAGTGCAATACCTCATTCCTTATACAAAGAAATTATGCATGATATTGCACCTGCTGAGATAGAAGAGATTGATGTTACTATTAAGCTTGCCAATAGAGATACTATTTCACCAGTTGGGATTATTAGAGATGTTGAAGCCTTGTGTGGGAAAGTTAAATATCCTGCTGATTTTCTTATTCTTGGTTCCCCACAAGATGACTTTTGTCCCATTATATTTGGTAGACCCTTCTTGAATACTGTTAATGCTAAGATAGACTGCAATAAGGATATTGTTTCTGTGGGTTTAGGGGATATGTCTCATGAGTTTAATTTTGCTAAATTTCATAGACAACCCCATGATAAAGAATTGCATAGTAAAGATGAAATTATTGGTCTTGCCTCTATTGCCATGCTTCCTAGTGACCCTTTACAACAATATTTGCTAGACCATGAAAATGATATGTTTATGAATGAAAGAAGGGAAATAGATGAAGTATTATTTAAACAAGGACCTATTTTGAAACACAACTTGCCTATTGAAATTCTAGGGGATCCTCCTCCACCCAAGGGTGATCCTGTGTTTGAGCTTAAACCTTTACCTGATACTCTCAGATATGCTTATCTTGATGAGAAAGAGATATATCTTGTTATTAGTAGTGCTAACCTTTCAGAGCATGAAGAAAAGAAATTATTGAAAACTCCGAAGAAGCACCGTGCTTCTATTGGATATACTCTTGATGATCTTAAGGGCATTAGTCCCACTCTATGCCAGCACAAAATAAAATTGGAGAAAGACGCTAAATCGGTTGTTGATCACCAACGGCGGTTAAATCCTAAGATGAAAGAAGTGGCAAGAAATGAAATACTAAAGCTTCTGGAGGCAGGTATAATTTATCCTGTTGCTGATAGTCAGTGGGTAAGTCCTGTCCATTGTGTCCCTAAGAAGGGACGTATTACTACTGTTCCGAATGATAAAGATGAATTGATCCCACAAAGAATTGTTACATGTTATAGAATGGTAATTGATTTCCGCAAATTAAATAAAGCTACTAAAAAGGATCATTATCCTTTACCTTTTATTGATCAAATGTTATAAAGATTATCAAAACATACACATTTTTGCTTCCTAGATGGTTATTCTGGTTTCTCTCAAATACCTGTGTCAAAAGAGGATCAAGAAAAGACAACTTTTACTTGCCCATTCGGTACCTTTGCTTATAGACGTATGCCTTTTGGTTTATGTAATGCACCTGCTACCTTTCAAAGATGTATGACTGCTATATTCTCTGACTTTTGTGAAAAGATTTTTGAGGTTTTCATGGATGATTTCTCCATTTATGGAACTTCTTTTGATGATTGCTTAAGCAACCTTGATCGAGTTTTGCAGAGATGTGAAGAAACTAATCTTGTCTTGAATTGGGAGAAGTGCCACTTTATGGTTAATGAAGGTATTGTCTTGGGGCATAAAATTTCTGAAAGAGGTATTGTCGGGGATATACCCCGCGGTGTAAACCGGCCGGAAGTTAACCCGACCGGACTTGGCGGTTTATCTGAAGACCCCGCTGACACTTGGCGAGTTACTGGCGACCCGCCCTGACCTGGCGGTTTACAAGCAACCCACCTGGTCATTATGACTCACTGGTGATCCGCGTGCGGGACAGACGGATGACAAGGCCCAAGGCCCAGAAGGCCGGTTCACGTTAACGCTGGGCCTGTTTAAGAGGAAGGCAGGAGGAATATTATCTTACAAGGAGTTAAGACCTAGACTTGTATCCAGTTTGTATTAGAGATAGACTAGTCCTAATCCTAATAGGACTCCACATGTAAACCACCCCTTCAACATATATAAGGAGGGGCAGGGCTCCCCAAAAGAGACAAGATTGACAAGTTCCACAAGTTGGACAAGATAGGTTTAGACAATAGCTCTCGAGATAGAGCACTCTTGTAACCATGATCATCATCATCAATATCAATGAAGCAGGATGTAGGCTTTTTACCTCCACCGTGAGGGGCCGAACCTGGGTAAAACATCGTGTCTCTCGTCCCGCTCAACCCCTCTCAAGCTACCACATAGATGTGTTGGCCTCGCCACTAAGTCCTGACACTAAGGACATCTGCCGTGAAAATTCCACGACAGTTGGCGCCCACCGTGGGGCCAGCGCACGGTGGTATTGAGTTCTTGAAGGGATCTTTTTCCAGGGTTCGAGAAGTTCACGATTTTCCGGTTCAATGGAAGCTGACGTGGAAAAGTCACATCAATTATAAGTTCATCAGTTAAGATTGACAAAGTGTTTTTGGGCGGCGGATATGAGATTGAGACTGTTTTAGGTTACATGGTGTATGGCCGCCTCATGTGCTGTGATAATCCGCCGAGTCCGGATGAGATTTTAGCAGGAGGTGATTTATCTGACACGTTCCTACTCCGAGGCTGATAAAAGTTCAGACGGTCTGTCTGACCACAGGTTTCGCCGAGTTGTCATAGCCGCAACTCTTTATCCGCTCCACCCAGCCGAAATCTAAAAAGGCTGTAGCCGTCCTTGGTGTTCCGATGTTCCGACGCGTTGAAACTGCTGCTCCGTACGCAGCGTCAATATACCTACCGCTCACACGGAAATCAAGTCCTGAGGCAAACATTGATCTACCGCTGTTACTTTGTGTGCGAAAACCGAAGTCAAGTCATCAGCTACTACTCCATTATCCATTGGTACGTGTGAAGGCACTAGTACTTGCGCTAGTACAGAGTGCTAGTCCAGCCTTTTGCTTTTTACCAACATGTGCTACGTCTAGCAAGATCTATCATCGGTTGCAAAAGTTGCTCAGGCTGATTAAAGAAAGGAAAAAAGTGGAGCAACTGCCTTGTCCATTATTGGAAAGAAAGAGGAAGAGAAAGACAGAATAACAGCCAGGCATGGCACATCTACACTGATATTTGGTCCGATCAAATTCTAGCCTGCGCACGGATCATTTGTCGTCCAGATAAATCAGGTGATATTCATCTGAATCTACTTTTAACACATATTGTTTTTTGTCAAAAAACAATTTATCTTTGCTGCAATGTTTTTATGCAGGATAATTATTTATGACAAATGTATTGTTATACCGCGGACATGGAGCGCGTGCCAGCATAGTTTTGCAGTGGCGTTCTTCCGGGCCATGCTGCTCGACGGATACACATGCAAATCGCCGCCCCCGTTGTTCGGTTTACATCCGTCCACGCATGCGGCCGACTCATTGTCCGTGCCGGTTTACAAACATCACGGCCGACTCACCCGTCCGCACCGGTTTACCACACTGCGGCCGGTTCACCCGTGATTAATTTCAGCTTCATACAATTATCATCAACTTCATGGCGGGTTATTTCTGGCCTAAACACATCAGGTGATACCCATATGAAATATATTTTATTAGCACATATTATTTTTATCAAAGAGCAGTTTATCTTTGCCTTGCTCTGCAGTACTATTTATGCAGGACAATTGTTCATTACAAATGAGGCGCTGTGTTACGGGCATGGAGCACGCGCTAGCAACGTTCTGCACTGGCGTTTCGTCCGTGTCCTACCACCCGGTGAATGAACGTGAGAAGGTCGCCGTCCCTGTGGCCCGGTTTACATCAGCTTGCCGGGACCGCGCCCGCGATTAACTCGCCCGTCCGAGCTGGTTTATGACACCGGTGCCGATCTTCCCCGTCCGCATCAGCTTACAATGCCGCGGCCGACTCATCTGTCCGAGCTGCCTCTGATGTTGCGGTCGTCCTTGTCGTCCGTCTCTCGCGGCCTGGTCTACATCAACATACCGGGCCGCACCTGTCTGCATGAGCTGTTTATTGAGTATGAGCAAGTCACAGCTTGGGTAGCCCGGTTTTTTCTTTCAACAAAATGGAGGCAAATTATCATCAACCGTCGTCTGCGCTGGATGGTTCAACGGACATGCACACAAGTCGCCGCTACTACAGTTTGGTTAAAATTTCAAGGATCCAGTTGGAAGGAACCATTGGCCGAGTTGCTGACACGGCTCATACGGGATCATTTATAACCCGCCGCAGTCACCTCAACCATCTATTGATTCACATCATGCTGTCAACACCAATGATATACAAGTTATGCCGGTTTATATCACGGTCAAATATGGAGAATCTCAAGCCAACTCCTCGAGTCACCTTGAGACTTGGGGGCTACAATGATATGACTTAGCAAACGTTGCCGGTTTTCAGTGAAGTCAAGAACCCCAATACGTTGGAGGGAAAGATAACCCGGTCCCGGATTCACATCATGCTGTCAGAAGATTTCCGGATTAGAAAGTATTTGACAGTTACAAAATCCCGGCTCAATGAAGAAGTTTCGGGTCTTCAGAAAAGGATTCCAGTTTACAATCCGGTACAAGGGAAATTTGTTCTCCGACAAAGCTCTGAAGCTCTCAAATCCGGTTTAAGAATTTCCGGTTCAAAAAGGAATTAACTTCTCGCAAGTTCGAGTTTAAAGGCCGTCAGAAAATTTCCGGCTAAAAATGAAGATTCTGGTTTAAAATCCGGTTCAAGGGAAAGATGTCTCCCACAAAGCTTTGAAGGTCTCCATATCCGGTTCAAGATCCCGGTTCAAGAAGAATTTATCTCTTGCAAAAAGTTAAAAATTGCCAAAGAGGACCTGCTGCCATGATGCACGGTTCAAACATGGGTATCCCGCCTTACTGGCCTGACATATTATTGATCACATGGGGGCTTCTGCTTCATAAAGCGGGGTCTCTGGTCTTTTACATCATGTGTGGTTACACGGAGTTGTTCTAAAGCGGCCTCCGGTTTACCCCTTGAGTTTGCTTTTTAAAAGCATTGTGTTATATCACTTGGAGGATTGGTCGTGTCCGAACCAATACCATACCTCTTGATAGGCGAGAGCCACCAGATCACTTGGGGACTTGGTCACGTCTGAACCACTCATGCCTTTTGATCGGCCTAAGGCCACAGAATCACTTGGGGGCTTGGTCGAACCCGAACCATGACCATGCCACTTGATCGGCATAAATGCCACAGTTTCATCTGGGGACCTGGCTGACTAGAACCATAGTTACACCTAACGGGAGCTTGGTCGTGTTCGGCCATGGTAACACCATCTGATTAGCTCAAATAAACCTTTTTTTGCAACGTTTTGTCATTGCACTTGATTTACACTTTTCTTTGAAGGTTTTTTTTTGCTTTTTTTTTGCGTTTTTTAAACCGACAAAGTTTTTTAACCAATCAATTGACGGAACACAGTTCACGTCAATCCGGAGACTATTTGCCCGGTTTGATCCTTGTTGTTAACATCCTCTTATGGAGTAACATGGTGTTTATCACAACTCGGCACGGTTTTATTATAAACCGGCACAATATGGAAGGAGTTATCAGTACTCAAGATTTGGGTTATCACCCTTACTACAAAAAGTTGGTAAAACCAACGATGTGATTCAATGTCACAGATATGATATATTTCATATTTGATTATTCTTAAGTGCAGCCTTGGTTATAAACCCGGGTTATATGTTGGGTATTATGACCCGTCCGGCGGTAAACCGCCAGGATACTTTAAACTTGTTGTATGCAGAAACAGATTTGTTAAACCGGCCTGGCTTTGGACAACAAGTTGCCAGTATATATTTGGATTGCGCCATTGGAATCATGCGCTTATAAATCATTGGGTTATATTATTCAAATAGCCAAACTTGGCTGAAATTTCATTATGATGTTGAATGAATAAGGTTTTCATACTGGATTATATTATCTTGAATAGCCAACATGGCTGGATTTTTATTATTAAGGTTTTCAAAGTCTCTATAGCGCAATGTCTACTCTTTTATCAAAGGATATGATTTATTCTACAATGGAAGGAATAGTCCCGAGTCGCTGCAGGCTTACAACCCGGCACTTGGGGGCTACATTATTCAAATTGAAATTACATGCAAGTCTCATGTCGCTGCAAGCATGCACCATGACACTTGGGGGCTAATTCAAAGTCATTTTTACTAGTCTTATTGAAGATCCGACTCATCGTATTATAATGAGCCGGCCCTTGGGGGCTACCAATTGCTCCTGTCAACAATTCAAGGTACACAAGTTTTCGTCCATAATATTGAAGAATCCATTGCTCAGTTGGTAAAGCACAAAACTCTTAACCTTGTGGACGTGGGTTCAAGCCCTATGATGGAAGCTACATTATAATATGTTATTTTCATTAAAGTATATATATCAAGTCCCGGTTCAGTATTATCTTACTAAGCCGGCCCTTGGGGGCTACACGTTGCTGTTGAAAGTTTACAAGATTATACTTACAAAGTCCCTGCTCATTATTGCATAATGACCCGGCCCTTGGGGGCTACACTGGTTGAAGTTTTTATGAGCATCAAGTAATTACAAGTCCCAGGTTGCTGCAAGCATGACAACCCGGCACTTGGGGGCTACATATATGGAGTATTCAGTTTTGAGATGAACAAACCGGATTTCTTCAAGGTTGAAACACTTATTGGAGCAAGTCTTAAGTTATCACTATGTTCTCTTCTTAAGACTTGGGGGCTACAGGTATTATGCATATAAAGGAGGAATATCTTCATTTTACTAGTTTTTGAGCAAATCAGGAAGATCAATTACATAACCCGGTGTTGACAACAATTATGACCCGGTGCCATCAATATTTATAAACCGACCATTTTGGTAATATTAAACCGGCAAGTTTTACATCCTCAAACCGGCTGAATATCAGATAAGTATTTTCAGACCCATATTTCTTAAACCGGCGAAGCTGAATCAAAGGAGTTATTCTTCACAATATTTCTCGGTGACAAGCCAATGTCGGCAAATTGATTATGAAGCTGGTTTGTTGACCCGGATTTCCCAGAAGGAGGAAATAACAAGGACTTAAGGATGATCAGTTACCGGTTTACAATTTTTTTAACCCGGAGCATAACCTGTCAAATTTGTTCTTCTGTTTATTTTGCAGCATATACCATGAATAAATCCAAGCTAAACTTGGGGGCTAATGTCGGGGATATACCCCGCGGTGTAAACCGGCCGGAAGTTAACCCGGCCGGACTTGGCGGTTTATCTGAAGACCCTGCTGACACTTGGCGAGTTACTGGCGACCCGCCCTGACCTGGCGGTTTACAAGCAACCCACCTGGTCATTATGACTCACTGGTGATCCGGCGTGCGAGACAGACGGATGACAAGGCCCAAGGCCCAGAAGGCCGGTTCACGTTAACGATGGGCCGGTTTAAGAGGAAGGCAGGAGGAATATTATCTTACAAGGAGTTAAGACCTAGACTTGTATCCGGTTTGTATTAGAGATAGACTAGTCCTAATCCTAATAGGACTTCAATGTAAACCGCCCCTTCAACATATATAAGGAGGGGCAGGGCTCCCCAAAAGAGACAAGGTTGACAAGTTCCACAAGTTGGACAAGTTAGGTTTATAGAACCGCATATAAAAATCCTATGGGTATGTCTCCATATAAAATGGTTTATGGTAAAGCATGTCACTTACCTCTTGAATTAGAACATAAGGCATATTGGGCCATTAAAGAGCTCAATTATGATTTCAAACTTGCCGGTGAGAAGAGGCTTTTTGACATTAGCACTTGATGAATGGAGAACCCAGGCCTATGAGAATGCCAAACTATTTAAAGAAAAAGTTAAAAGATGGCATGATAAAAGGATACAAAAGCATGAGTTTAATGTAGGTGATTATGTATTGTTATACAACTCTCGTTTAAGATTTTTTGCAGGAAAACTCCTCTCTAAATGGGAAGGTCCTTACATCATCAAGGAGGTCTATCGTTCCGGTGCCATAAAAAGCAACAACTTCGAAGGCACAAATCCGAGGGTGGTAAACGGTCAAAGAATCAAACATTATATCTCAGGTAATCCCATAAATGTTGAAACTAATGTTATTGAAACCGAACCCCGGAGGAATACATAAGGGACACTTTCCAGAACGTTCCAGACTCCGAAAAGGCATAGGTACGTGGTATCGTAAGTAAACTGACTCCAAAACAGTTATAATGGTAATTTTTCTCCGTTTTGGAATATTTAAGAAAATAGGAAAATAAGAAGCAGTCCGAAAAGGACACGAGGCTTCCACGAGGGTGGAGGGCGCGCCCTACCCCTCTAGGCGCGCCCCCTGCCTCGTGGGCACCTCGTGTGCTCTTCGGACTCCGTTTCTTGCACGATACTTCTTTCAGTTAGTAAAAATTCATTATATAATCTCCCGAAGGTTTTGACCACCGTATCACGCGAATATCTCCTGTTTTTGTTTTGAGTTGTTTCTGTTGCAGATTAGAGCAATATGTCATCCCAAGATTCGGAGGGAGAAAGCTATGTGGCTGATTACCTTACAAATCATAAGGTCTACGGGGACTTGGAGCATCGTGGTTGGACCACGGAGGAAGAAGAAGACTATGAGTCTAAGGAAAAGGAAGAGACGAGCTCAGATGAGGATGAAGTCCCATTACCTCAACCTAGGGACATGCATGTGGAGTTCAAAAAGTCAAGCCTCCCCAACAGAGCAAAGAAACCTAAGATCGAGTTTATCCCTTTTCATCTCTTGCAGGAGAACAAACAAGAACTATGCAAAAAGGTATTAAGCCTTGAGCGGGAGATCGAGGACCTAAGGGAGCAAAATTCTATCCTCAAGCGCAAATTAAGGAAGAAGCACACGCCATCAACAACTCCATCATCACCAACCCCGAAGGAAGAGACATAAACATATGGGTATGGGCACTCCCCTTGGCAACTGCCAAGCTTGGGGGAGTGCCCCGGTATCGTATCACCATCACTTTTATCTTTACCGTTTTTCTTAGTTCGATCCTTTTGGTAATATCTTGATCTAGTAGAATAAAGTTTTAGTATGATCTAGTTTTTAGTTTTGCTTTTTGATCCTTCTATGTAATCGAGTCCGTGAGCTTTATATAATAAAGATTAGTGTTGAGTCAAGGGCTTGATTATTTTGCTATGATCTTGAGGGAATAGAATAAAAGAAAAAGAAATAAAGAGATCATATGGATCTTATGGAGAGTAATGACTTCACATATAAAGAATATGATGAATAAAAGTTGTTGAGAGTTGACAAACATAGTTTTGGCCATCATTGCAATTAATAGGAAGTAATAAAGAAAGAGAGGTTTTCACATATAAATATACTATCTTGGACATCTTTTATGATTGTGAGCACTCATTAAAGTATGATATGCTAAAGAGTTGACGTTGGACAAGGAAGACAACGTAATGGGTTATGTTTTCTTACATCTAAGATAAATTATATTGTCATGGATCATCCAACATGTTGAGCTTGCCTTTCCCTCTTATGCCAGCCAAATTCTTTGCAATAAGTAGAGATACCACCTGTGCTTCCAAATATCCCTAAACCCAATTTTGCCATGAGAGTCCACCATATCTACCTATGGATTGAGTAAGATCCTTCAAGTAAGTTGTCATCGTTGCAAGCAATAAAAATTGCTCTCTAAATATGTATGATTTATTAGTGCGGAGAAAATAAGATTTATACGGTCTTGTGATGTGGAAGAAATAAAAGCGATGGACTGCATAATAAAGGTCCATATCACAAGTGGCAATATAAAGTGACGTTCTATTGCATTAAGCTTTCGTGCATCCAACCATAAAAGCACATGACAACCTCTGCTTCCTCTGCGAAGGGCCTATCTTTTATTATTGTCTTTTACTTCATGCAAAGAGTCACGGTGATCTTCACCTTTCCTTTTTACATTTTATCCTTTCGCAAGCACAATGTGTTGGAAAGGTCCTGATATATATAGCTAATTGGATGTGAGTTTTCATGAACTATTATTGTTGACATTACCCTTGAGGTAAAATGTTGGGAGGCAAAACTATAAGCCCCTATCTTTCTCTGTGTCCGATTAAAACTTCATACCCATAAATATCGCGTGAGTGTTAGCAATTGTGAAAGACTAAATGATGGTTGAGTATGTGGACTTGCTGAAAAGCTCTTATTGACTCTTTTTGATGTTATGATAAATTGCAATTGCCTCAATGACCGAGATTAGAGTTTGTTGGTTCTCAATGAAGTTTATGGTTCATACTTGAAATTGTGATTGAATTGTTACTTTAGCATAAGAGATCATATGACAATATATATGTATATGTTGCTGTTCTAAGAATGATCATGATGCCCTCATGTCCGTATTTTATTTTTATCGACACCTCTATTTCTAAACATGTGGACATATTTTTCGATTTCGGCTTTCGCTTGAGGACAAGCGAGGTCTAAGCTTGGGGGAGTTGATACGTCCATTTGCATCATGCTTTTATATCGATATTTATTGCATTAGGGGTTGTTATTACACATTATGTCACAATACTTATGCCTTTTCTCTCTTATTTTACAAGGTTTACATGAAGAGGGGGAATGCCGGCAGCTGGAATTCCGGGCTAGAAAAGGAGCAAATATTAGAGACCTATTCTGCACATCTCCAAAAGTCCTGAAACTCCACGGGAATTATTTTCATAATATATAAAAAATATTGGGCGAAGAAAGTACCAGAGGGGGCCACCCACCGTCCATGAGGGTGGGGGCGCGACCCTACCCCCTGGGCGTGCCCTCGTGCCTCGTGGCCCCATTGGTGGCCCTCCGATGCCCATCTTTGGCTATATAGAGTCATTCGTCGAGAAAAAAAATCATAAGCAAGATCATGGGACGAAACTCCACAGCCACGAGGCAGAACCTTGGCGGAACCAATCTAGGGCTCTGGCAGAGCTGTTTTGCCAGGGAAACTTCCCTCCGGGAGGGGGAAATCATCACCCATCGTCATCACCAACGATCCTCTCATCCGGAGGGGGTCAATCTCCATCAACATCTTCACCAGAACCATCTCATCTCAAACCCTAGTTCATCTCTTGTATCCAATCTTTGTATCCAAACCTCAGATTGGTACCTGTGGGTTGCTAGTAGTGTTGATTACTCCTTGTAGTTGATGCTAGTTGGTTTACTTGGTGGAAGATCATATGTTCAGATCCATTATGCATATTAATACCCCTCTGATTATGAACATGAATATGCTTTGTGAGTAGTTATGTTTGTTCCTGAGGACATGGGAGAAGTCTTGCTATGAGTAGTCATGTGAATTTGGTATTCATTTGATATTTTGATGAGATGTATGTTGTCATCCCTCTAGTGGTGTCATGTGAACGTCGACTACATGACACTTCACCATTATTTGGGCCTAGAGGGAGGCATTGGGAAGTAATAAGTAGATGATGGGTTACTAGAGTGACAGAAGCTTAAACCCTAATTTATGCGTTGCTTCGTAAGGGGCTGATTTGGATCCATATGTTTCATGCTATGGTTAGGTTTACCTTAATACTTCTGTTGTAGTTGCGGATGCTTGCGATAGAGGTTAATCATAAGTGGGATGCTTTTCCAAGTAAGGGCAATACCCAAGCACCGGTCCACCCACATATCAAATTATCAAAGTACCAAACGCGAATCATATGAACATGATGAAAACTAGCTTGACGATAATTTCCATGTGTCCTCGGGAGCGCTTTTGTAACGCCCTCGATGCGGCTATATCTCCCATGTGTCGAAGCACGACTTAGAGGCATAACCGCATTGAAAGAAATGTCGCAAGTGAGGTAATCTTCACACAACCCATGTAATACATAAGGGAAAAATATACATAGTTGGTGATAGAGGCGAGGGTCCCGATGTTTCGATGAGATGGTGGCTATCGTTTTCTGTGGGAGTCGACTTTGACGATCCGACTACGAACGTGCGAGACGTCACGCCTTAGCAATCGCTAAACCAACTTCCGAGGGTTATTGACCACGCCGGAGCACGATCAACCTGACCACGAGGGTCTGTTTCCTGTGAGCAAACGAAGAACAAGCAAGAAACTGAGATTGCAATCTGGATATTGCGAATATAAGATGAAAGCTTTATTGATCAAGGTGGGGTTCTGTGACGTCTTGGTCTGGTCGTTGGACACAAACGAAGTACGCGAAGTTGCAGCTATGGCGAACTTTTGATCTAAGCAAAACCCAAAGTCTAAACGACGCCCTAAGGGCTGTATATATGGAGGAAGAGGGGGGAATTTCGTGGCCCTTGAGGGTGGGGTCCGAAACCAACCCTAACTCTTGTTTCCCCACACATACGGACTCTAAAAATAGCCTATACTTAAGTATTTCGAAATTACATGGGCCTGGCCCATTAATAAGGTGACGCAACACCTAGAATAGCCTATGGACGAATATTATGAAGTGGCATCTTGTATATTTCGTCCAAGGCTTCATGCACTCCTTATGGCGGCTTTAAAGTCCTGAAATCATCACTTGTAACTCCGTTCTTGATCCCCTTGCGCATGCCATCAACTCCATGTGTGTTCTTGCTCCAATGTTCATCCTTCTCCAAGCTAGGGCCTTCATTTGTAAGCAAAACAAATGTATCCAATTTAGGCAGCATCATAATCTCATGAACATTAGAATCATTACCAAGAAACGAAAGTACCTGGTAATTTAATTGGCGTGCGCGAGCTCTAGTAATTGGTCCAGTATATGTAACAGTAGGGGATGTGGGTGTAACAATGGTATTGATGTCCTCATCAATTGGCTTACAATCGCCACTTCAC
The DNA here is from genome assembly GCF_018294505.1 of Triticum aestivum. Taxonomy (NCBI): domain Eukaryota; kingdom Viridiplantae; phylum Streptophyta; class Magnoliopsida; order Poales; family Poaceae; genus Triticum; species Triticum aestivum. Next base: position 320,954,809 of record NC_057800.1, read on the forward strand.
ACAATACATGAATAAAGCATTACATCAACCAGTTACACACAAGGTCCGACTACGGAACCAAAATAAAGAAGACTACCCCAAATGCTACAAAGATCCCCGATCGTCCCAACTGGGCTCCACTACTGATCAACTGGAAACGGAACAACACAATGAACGAGATCTTCATCGAGCTCCTCCTTGAGCTCGGTTGCGTCACCTGCATGGTTCAACGGCACCTGCAAGCTGGTTTTGGAAGTATCTGTGAGTCACGGGGACTCAACAATCTCACACCCTCGCGATCAAGACTATTTAAGCTTATGGGTAGGGTAAAAAGGTATGAGGTGGAGCTGCAACAAGCGACTAGCATGTATGGTGGCTAACATACGCAAATGAGAGCGAGAAGAGAAGGCAAAGGCACGATCGATGAACTATGATCAAGAAGTGATCCTAGAACAACCTACATCAAACATAACTCCAACACAGTGTTCACTTCCCGGACACCACCGGAAAGAGACCATCATGGGTACACACGCGGTTGATGCATTTTAATTAAGTTAAGTTTAGGTTCTCTACAACCGGACATTAACAAATTCCCATCTGCCCATAACCGTGGGCACGGCTTTCGAAAGTTCAAATCCCTGCAGGGGTGTCCCAACTTAGCCCATCACAAGCTCTCACGGTCAACGAAGGATATTCCTTCTCCCAAGACAATCCGATCAGACTCGGCATCCCGGTTACAAGACATCCTCGACAATGGTAAAACAAGTCCAGCAAGACCACCCGATGCGCCGACATCCCGATAGGAGCTGCACATATCTCGTTCTCAGGGCACA
>NC_057800.1:320956880-321000240 GCF_018294505.1 Triticum aestivum
GTACTCAACAATATTCAATGTTGTTAAACATGGCAAGAGGGTGAAGCAAAGTAAGACTACCTATCTAGTCAAGTTTAAATGAGGCCGGAAACAACGAAGAACAATTCTGGTAAATCCCCATATACATATTTTAGGTTTGGTACCGTTCTACCCTAAACCATATTTTATAGTTATTAAACATGCAAGATGATGCCACCATGTTAAACTAGGCATTTTCCACCCCATTTACATATAAAGATTATTAGGTTTGGAGCTACGGTTATTTAGTTATGAAATAAATCATTTTAACATGTCATAGGAGAAAATTTAACCAAACAGCATTTTAAACATTTCAAACATGCATGAAAGTTGCATATTATGAAACTATACAAAATTCTAAGCAACTTTCATATATAAATTGTTTTAACCGATGCACGGTTATTAAGTTATTATATGCATGAAGTTTAGGGACCTTTCGGTAAAACAACAGTTTTCTGGATAAAGCTAAATTCGTAGATCTGAGGAAAAAAACATGAACGGGCCGAATCTGGCAGGCCCAACTGTGTACAGGAGGGGCACTGGATCTGGGTGCTCACATTGGGCCTGCAGGGGCGCGTGGAGCTGGGCCTCGCGGGCGAAGGGAGCTGGGCTTGCGCGGCTGAAGGGAGCTGGGCCTGCGCGGCACTGGAGGGGAGCAACTGGGGCGGGGCGTGGTCAACGCACAGCGATACAAGGCGGTTCGGGGCGCTCGTCCTCCTCTGCATCTGCTTCGATGCAAAGATGCCGGCGATGTAGGAGGCCGCAGCAGTGGGTCTGGCGGCGGCTTGAGGGACTCCGGTGAGGAGGGCCAATCTGACCGGCGGTGAGGTCCTACGGGCGTGGGGCGGCGTGCTCATCCGGGTTCGACAGCAGCAGAGCTCGCAGCAGAATTGGGCCATGGCGCGACGGACAACAAGGGAGCGAGGTCCAGCACGAGGAAGCACACGGAGGCGGGACGATGCTGGAGCGGCATCGACGAAACTTGGGGAGGCGGCGGAGATGAGTGGCTCCGAACGCATGGCGGTGTTCTCCAGCAGGGTGGCACGACCGACGGAGCTGGAGGAGGCGGCGCATGTTCCCTGTTTCAAGAGAGAGCTTCAAACTGAGAGAGAGGAATGCTGGGAGGAGGAGAACGAAGAGAGAGAGAGGGTCGAGGCCGGTCCTGGCCAACGGGGAAGATGGGGCGCGGTCTAGGTGGCTGGGCGCATCGGCAGCGAAGGCGCTAGGAGGTGAGAGCAAACGGGAGGGGCTCAGGCAGGAGGTTGGATGGGGAAAATCGGCAGGATCGATGGATTGGATCGAGCAGGTGGGGAGGAGGTAGGTCGGGCACGGAAATGGAGTCGGTGGTTGGATTGGGTGGAGATGGATCCCGAGGCGGGAGAAGCTGGCAGCGGGGATTGGACAGGGAGGATCCCTAGAAAATAGGGTTCGGTCTGGTTATATATAGGGAGTGGGTCTATATGCAGACTAATGGAAGCCCTTCGATCTAAGTCAGACGGCTGAGAAAATATAGCTTAGGAAGTCCTAATAAGGAAACGAAGACGTTTTGTAGACGTTTGGGGATGATCCGGACACAACGGTGACGACTGCCCGGGTCGGGCCCGGGGAAGTTTCGGACGCGCACGTGAGGGGTCGGTTGGAACTTGTGGGCTGTGCAGAAGGGATCGAGCTGAGAGAAGAGAAGAGAGAGAGGCCCGGTGACTGTTTCCGGAGACCGAAAACGTCCGACGTGTGCCCAGCTATAATGCCGCTATTGTTTAACGGTTGGGCTTTCAAACGAACTCCGAATGCGATGAAACTTGACAAGCGGTCTATCTACACTATAATAAGACCACACGCCAACTTTAAACCCAATCCGAGAACATTTTCCGACCACTTATAAAATAATATTTCGGACGTGCCGCGGGCGCATGCAAGTGTGGCTGGGCTCAGAACGGACAACAGAAGGAACTGGGGAACCCGGACGGATGCAAGTTTGAAAACATGATGATGCAATGCATATGATGACATGACAAGATGCAACATGCAAGCAAATGACATGGCAACAACGGTGAATAACTGGAAGACACCTGGCACATCGGTCTCGGGGCGTCACAGCTTTACTTTATATAAGAGTTTGTCCAGGCTTGTCCTTTGCTACAAAAAGGATTGGGCCATCTTGCTGCACCTTGTTTACTTTTACTATTTGTTACCCGTTACCAATTACCTTATCACAAAACTATCTGTTACCGATAATTTCAGTGCTTGCAGAAAATACCTTGCTGAAAACCGCTTATCATTTCCTTCTGCTCCTCGTTGGGTTCGTCACTCTTACTTATCGAAAAGGTTACGATAGATCCCCTACACTTGTGGGTCATCAACGAGTAATTGCCAATTCACTCTTCCCACTACGCCCTTATCCTTAGCCACGTATGCTGCATGCATTGTGCGAGGTAGGTAACAAAGGCGTGTGGTGCGGGAGAGCATCAAGGCAGGGCCCCAGTCTTCTTGAATTGGTGGAGGAGGGCGGCAGTTACCCGTTGAGGGATCGGCTCTCTTCCCCAACCCGCCTATAAAAGGAGGGGTGGGGGAGGAGCGGAGGCATTCATCCTCGCATCCCTTCTCCTACATCCTTTGCTTTCTGTTGGTTATGCTGATGGGAAGAGCCTGGGGCCAGGCCCTAGGCTGTAGCTTGAGGTTGGCGATGTCGAATGCTCGTGCTGATGCTCGGGGAGTGAGTCTGGTCCAGGCCCAGAGGAGGCGTGGCAGACGAGCCGTCCGTGGTGTGGAAGATATCAAGCTTTCCCATTGTGGTGAAATGATTGTCTCCTCTGCCCTGGTCGGTCGTCTGTCGGGGAGCATGGCATCTTGCCGTGAGCCGTTGTCGCTCGTTGGCCTGGCAGTTAGGTTCTTGGAGCCTTCAGCACCCGTCTGTGATGCAGGGCTATGGGTTGTTAGTAATCCTTGCAATGCTCCTTTCAGCTTTGTTCGGTTACACCCTGTCTCAAGGGGATTGGAGGGGATGGGGGGATTTGACTTGTATGCGATTCAATCCCTACCAAACCCCCTCAAATCCATGCCAACCGAACGCAGCCTTCAGCGAGACCGGGGCCGATGCTGAGGGGAGGAGCGCCTTCCTGCCCACCAAGGTGGGGAGCGGCGCGCCTCAAGCCCCCTGGCCATCCTTGGCCTTTTCTCCGAGGAAGGCATCGGGCTGGAGGTCTGGCGTTCCCCTGGAGCGGTGGTGATGGAGAGAAAATGAGGGAAGACGAAGAAAGTGGGTGGAAGGGCATCAGGTCGGAGTACGATGGCGCTGACGCCTTCGCCTCCTACTGGCGACCTGCTGCCTCGTCTTTCCGCTCTTCCCTTCCAGCAGTCTCTTTGGGTGATAGCCGGGAAGGGATGTTCCCTTGGTGCCTTCGTCCCCCCTCCAGCAGTCTTCCAGTTGAGCTTTGGTGGATGACTGCACCGGTGCTCAAGCCAGGGCTTCTTGCCGGTCCTGGAGGTGGTGACCAAGGCACCACCGAGCTGCTCCCCGCGCCCCTCCTTCGCAGCCTCACCACTCCCAATCTTGTCAGGCTGCGCTCGGCAGGCCGTGACGGGACCGGGATGGGCTCCTACTTGGGTGCTTCTTTAGTCCTCTCCTCTTCCCACTGCAATACCTGACGGAGGGGAAACAAAAAGAGGAGATTACAGGGCACTTATCTTTTTTAATCTTAAATTTGTAGGCACTTGCCAAATTTTAGTTGAAATAATGTAATCTCTTGAATCCATGTTTGTGTCCTGTAAGGTCTGTACTTGTTTGATCAGCATATTAATGAAAAAGATGAACCTTGTCGGGGACTCGTGCATGTATATGTCCATGCAGAGGTGAAATGCCTCTATATTTTTAAATAAACGAGTTTCCCCCGGCAGGCTATCCTGCCGGTACCCTCTATTTTGTTGCCGGGGAGTTAGGCCTATTGGGCAGAAACTGTGAAGAGGGGCCAGCCCCCCGCCAAACTTTTTTCATCAAAGGCCACTGCGACCATCCTGACAGAAGCAACGTTCAAGTCGAGGGATGGGAGCACCTAAGTTTCAAAAAGTGGCGAGGTTTTCTTATGCACAAGTCTTTATTTACAGAACACATAGGGACAAGAGATAGAACTTATATGTTGGCTTGCCGGAGATCGCAGTGTTGGCTCATCTTTCCATCTCCCCTTGGAGGCCAAGTTTTCGGCAGGAACCTGCCGTTTTATGCAGATGGAAATGATGTCATATGCGATCTTATCTACATGAACATGCGATGCTCATGAAATGCTTATGCATGCATGCAACTTGTCGGGGGCCCCCAGCGCTTCATTTATTTCTCTGTTGCTCAGGGTCTGCGCCTGGCTTTGTATAAGGGGTTACATGCAACGGAGGCAAGGCCTGTACAAAAGGGTGGCTACCGGGCAGGGGCCAACAGTCGCGCCTTATGGGTAGAACTTGCTGAGATGCTCAATATTCCATGAGTTTTGCAATTGAATGCCATCTCTGGTTTCCAGACGGACCGTGCCAGGTCTGGTGACTTGTACTACCCGGTAAGGGCCTTCCCACTTCGGCGTCAACTTGTTTGCACCCTTGGCGGACTAAATGCACATAAGGACAAGGTCGCCTTCCTCAAAACACTGGGCATGAACCCTGTGGCTGTGATAGCGACATAGGGCTTGTTGGTAGCGTGCAGCACGTGTAGCAGCCCGGAGACGGTTCTCCTCGAGAAGCACAGCGTCGTCATGCCAGTGCTGATCCTGCACTACTTCATCATAGGCAAGCACTCGAGGCAACCTGTAAATGAGTTCCGTGGGTATAACTGCTTCTTCCCCATAAACTAGGGAGAAGGGAGTCTGCCTGGTAGCTCGATTTGGTGTCGTTCTAAGGGACCAGAGAACTACCGGCAGCTCATCGATCCATCGCCTGCCACACTTCTGCAGCATATCAAATGTTCTTATCCTAAGTCCTCGCAACACTTCAGTGTACGCCCTCTCAGCTTGTCCGTTGCTTCTGGGATGTGCAACAGAAGGAAATGAGATCTTGCTTCCGAGGGCATGAACGTATTGCGTGGAGGTGCGACTCGTGAACTGGGTGCCGTTGTCGGTGATGATCCGGGCAGGGACCCCGAGGCGGCACACCAATCCTTTCAAGAACTTGATAGCTGACTGAGCAGTCACCTTTCTCACGGCATCTACTTCTGGCCACTTTGTAAACTTGTCGATGGCAACGAACAAGAATTCCAAGCCCCCGACAGTTCAGGGGAAAGGGCCGAGGATATCGAGCCCCAAACCGAAAATGGCCATGACAAAGGGATTGTTTGAAGAGCTTGTGTTAGCAGATGGATGTTCTTGGAATGGAACTAGCAGGATTCACACTTGGTGACTAGCTCGACCGCATCTTGGAGGGCTGTGGGCCAATAGAATCCTAGTCGGAATGCTTTCCCAACTAATGCCCTTGATCCAATGTGGGAGTTGCACATGCCTTTGTGTATTTTTGCCAGCAGTTCCTTTCCTTCTTCCCGGCAAATGCACTTAAATTTCACACCATAGGGCCTTCTTCTGTATGGAGTGTCATTGACAAACTAATACATACTAGCCCTCCGGGCTAATCTTTCAGCTTCCTCTTACTCATCAGGAAGTTCTCCAGTTTGGAGGAAATGACTATGTGCCTCGCCCAAGTTGTATCCTGGGGCTCGACAACAAGGACTAGCGGCACCTCCTCATCTGCGGGAGCGCGTTCCTCGACAGCGGGGACCAGTGGCCTGGCAGGAGGGCGCAACCCGGCAATCGATTGGGAGTTGTTTCCGGCAGGGTTCCTACCAGGAGCCCCGGGAGGCTCTACCAGGAGAGGCTTACCGGAGTCCAACTTCCTCCTCTTTTGGGCCATTGTTGTCGGGGATACAGAGGGCTGAGTAATATGGAGAACAAAAGTTCCTGGTTCCATAGGAAGTTTTTGCGCAACAGACTTTGACAGATGATCAGCTACGTTGTTTTCCGCACGGTGTACTCTGTTTGCAATCCGTCAAAGCACTCCTCCAATCTTCTCACTTCCTCAATGTATGCCTCTATCAATGGACTTTGGTAATCTTTGTTGACTTGTCTCACCACAAGTTGTGAATCTCCTCGAATGATCAGTTTCTTGATTCCCAATTCCGTGGCAATCCTGAGCCCGGCAAGGAGCCCTTCATGCTCTACTGTATTGTTGGTTGCCTCCTCCCGGGGAAAATGCATCTGGACGACGTATTTCAGGTGCTCTCCAGTGGGAGCAATGAGAAGTACACCAGCCCCTGCACCTTGCAAGGAGAATGCACCATCGAAATACATGATCCATTCTTGGGGCGCTTCCTTGCCGGGGGTAACTATTTCTAGCACTTCTTCATCAGGGGTTGGCGTCCATTCTGCAATAAACTCTGCCAATGCCCTGCTCTGAATTGTTAACGTGCTCTCAAATTTTAGGCCAAAGCTGGATAACTCCAAAGCCCACTCCACTATTCCGCTGGTAGCCTCAGGATTTCGGAGTATCCTTTGCAATGGAAAGCGGGTGACAACCATGATCTCATGGGCTTGTAAGTAGTGGCGCATTTTCCTTGAGGCCATGATGAGGCCAAAAATTAACTTTTGCACACCAGAGTACCTCGATATAGCCCCATGTAACAGGGAGCTGATGAAGTATACTGGGCGTTGCGCCACTTTCTTCCTTGTTGCGTCCTTGGGGTTGCCCCTGCTGCCGTGCTCCTCTTTGTCCTGATCCTCATCCGGTCCTGCCGGGCTTTGCTCACTCTCTATTTCCTCTACTTCCCATTGTTCCACCAGGGCCGCACTAACCACTTGATTAGTTGCTGCTAAGTATAGCAGCAACGACTCTTGTGGTTTGGGAGCAACCAAAGTGGGCACAGAGGACAAGTAGGTCTTCATATTTTGTAATGCCGCATCTGCTTCCGGGGTCCACTTCATGGGCCTTGACTTCTTCAAAATTTTGAAGAACAGCAAGGCACGCTCGGCAGACTTGGAGATGAATCTGCTAAGTGCGGCAACGCATGCTGTCAGACGCCACACATCTTCAACTGTCCTGGGTGCCTGGATCTGCTCAATAGCCTTGATCTTAATGGGGCTGTCCTCGTTCCCATGATGGGACACAAAGAACCCAAGTAGCTTGCCGGAGGGAACACGAAACACACACTTCTTCGGGTTTAGCTTCAAGTTGATCTTTTGCAGATTAGCAAATGTCTCCTCCAAATCCTGGATGAGGGTTGATTTGTCCTTGGTCTTGACCACAATATCATCCATATAAGCCTCAATGTTTCTGTGCAACTGTGGTTCAAAACCAATCTGGACTGCTCTTGCAAAAGTGGATACGACACTCTTTAACCCTAAAGGCATGCATACAAAGCAGTACATACCACATGGGGTGATGAATGAGGTCTTCTCTTCGTCTTCCTTGGACATGAAGATCTGATGATATCCAGAGTATGCATCTAGAAAATAGAGCAAATCACAACCTGAAGTGGAGTCCATAGTCTGGTTGATGCGCGGCAAGGGAAATGGGTCCTTCGGGCAAGCCTTGTTGAGATGTGTGAAATCTATGCAAAGCCTACATTTTCCGTTAGCCTTGCGGACGACCACTGGGTTTGCTAACCATGTTTGATACAGTACTCCTCTGACCAGACCAGCTACCTTAAGCTTCTTACTCTCTTCGACAATGAACTGCTGCCTCTCCAAGGCCTACTTTCGAACCTTCTGCTTAACGGGTCTAGCATGTGGGCAGACAGCAAGGTGGTGCTCAATTACCTTCATGGGAACACCGGGGATAGCAGATGCTTGCCAGGTAAACACATCGATATTCGCCTGCAGGAAGGTAACAAGCATGCTTTCCTATTTGTCATCAAGGGTGGCGCTGATAGTAAAGGTACCATCAATGCCAGCCAGCCCTACCGGGACCTTTTTCGCATGTGGTGCAGCAGCCTTGGATCTCTTGTTGTTGGAACTCTCTGGCAAGTCATCAACAGGCGTAGTGGACTCAAAACAGGTACGCTTCCCAGATTCCTTGCTGGTGTCCCTGTTGTCCCTTCTTCTTCCCTTTGTTTTCCCTGGCGGGGACTACTGCTGCCGCGGTCTCTGCCGCGACTGCGTCCTGATACATCTTATCCATGCAAATGATTGCGTCTTTCTCGTCTGATGGAATGGAAATAACTCCTACCGGCCCTGGCATATTCAAAGTGTTGTAGGCATAGTGGGATGCCATCATGAATTTTGCCAGAGCTGGGCGTCCAAGGACCCCATTGTACGGTAGGGGGAGGTCGACCACATCAAACACAACCTTCTCAGTTTGGTAGTTCAATTCTCCCAAATGTCACTGGAAACGTGATCTTTCCCTTAGGATGACTCCTGCCGGGATTGACTCCTTAAAATGTGCCTGTGACCTTTAGTTCTTCCTCTGCTATCTGAAGCTTGCTGATAACCTTTGGGGAAATCAGATTCAAACCAGCCCCGCCGTCAACCAACATCTTTGTGACTTTGAGGTTGCCAATTGTTGGTGAGACCAACAATGGCAAGCACCCTACACTACAAAAAAATACACTTCCGTGATGATACGTGTTTGTCACAATAGGTCACGTTTTCTGTCATGCATGTACATCCATGATGATTTTATGACAGAATCAAGATAGTCATACCTGTGTTGTCATAGAAGTGTTCCATGACATTACCAAAATTATCATCACGGAAGTGTCCACTTCCATGATGATAAATCGCGCGTCATGGAAGTGCTTTTGTCAAGGGTAACCAACACATGGCATCCACCATAACGGGTCGCTGTTAAGCTATCAGGTCTGGTTTTGGATCCGATAACCCGCTAACAGCCAGGACCAATGGCGATTTTCCACGTGTAAAATTCTCATTAGCCGATGGAAACACGTGTCGGCTCCGCATTGGCACAGATGTCACTCATCCAATGGGCGAGATGCGCATATGATATGTTGACACGTGGACCTGCCCAAAAGTGGCCCATAAAGATTAAATGGGCCGGCCCAACTAAAGGCCCACAAGATTTTACAGACCATAATGGGCCGGCCCAACTAAAGGCCCACAAGATTTTGCAGACCATAATGGGCCGGCCTAGATAAAGGCCTACAAGATTTTGAAGACACTAGAGGGCCGACCCATGGAAAGCTTGTTAACAGCCTATTCGCATATAGCCCATTTACAGCCCGCTAACTCAGGGCTCGTTACGGCCTATTCGAATTATGCTGAGTAGCGTCATCTCGACCGTCCAATATGATTCCAGCCCGTTGTAACTTCCGGCCCATGTATCTCCCATGACGTCTTTCGGCCCATATGAGGCCTTTTGTAACTCTTGGCCCATTAACGGCCCATGGTGAAACTGGCCCGTAATGAACAGTGCATAGCTTTATACCCATTATTCCATTGGGCCGTTTCCAGCCCGTGTTATCTTTCGACCTTCTCAGGGCCCATTTATTCTTGGGCTCACTTCCAGCATTCGGTTACTTACGGCCCGTTACTGGCTTTTTCTGTTTGTGGGCCAAATTCAGCTCGTGGTTACAGTCGGCCCGTTTGTGGCCCGTTAATCCATTGGGCCATTTTCATAGCGTCATCAAATACGGCCGATTAAAGACGACCCATTATGGTCGGCCCATGAACTTACTATTCCAACTCTAGCCTGTTTACGGCTCATAATGCGGTCCGTTATTGGCTCATGTTTGGCCAATCGATCATACGGCCCGTAGAAGGCCCATTGATGCTACGACCCATAGAAGGCCCATTGTTTCTACGGCCCGTAGAAGGCCCATTGTTTATATGGCCTGTAGGAGGCCCAGGGTCACTACAGTAAATATGTAGCCCATGGTTATTGTGGCCTAGTTTTAAAAAATAGGTTATTGCAGCCACTAGCAAACTGCGGAAAAAGAACTGCACTGACTACAAACAAACAAATAAACAAGACAACAAGGAAATAAATAAGCAAGCAACTTACGCTAGGCTATCACGGCTATTACACATATTACATCCACTGGGCATCAAAGCTCGCCACCAGTGCAAATTTAAAACAAAACAGAAGCTGGCCAACTCGCTCCCAGGGAGCTCCCTCGATCAGTTCCTTCGCTGCCCATTCGATGAGGGTTTACCAGGTATTTTTCACGTCTTGGCCGTTCGATCGCAGCTAGAATTCATCCCTGTCGTTTTTACCGAGTGGTGGATCGTCGCGAGGGATGACGTGTGGGCCGGCGCTGCATCCACTTGGAGCAAAATGGCTGGGTGTTGCTTCCTTCGGTGCGCGGGCACGAGGCAGCCGCTCGTGCAGCGCCGCGTGCGTGCGAGAAACCCGCGCCGCTGCGCTCTGTATTTTTCTGTTACCCTCTCGTTGGCTGGTGCTACGGCTGCAAGTGGCCCTCGCTGACGCACGGCCCCGCGCGTCAGCTTCCTGGTGTCTTTACCCTGTGTGCGCGTTGCATGTTTCGCCTGCTGACCTCATGATTCGGCCGGCCCAACACATGGAGAGTGGGCGAGCGGAGTGGGCGAGCGGTCTCGTCTCGCTCGTCTCGTCGAAAGGCAGCGCCATGCCGCGTCATTTCTGGGTTGTACTGCCGCTTTTTTATCCCCAGGTCATCGATCACCCTTTCTGCGCCGTCATTGGTCGCTGCTGCTTGGGTCCCACGTTCGCTGGTCCCGCGCGTCACTGGGTTTGAGTGCCCGCGTGCGTTTCCTTTGACTCGTCATCGATCTGTGCGCGACTGGGCGGGATGGGTGGTGGCTCTGCTCGGGTTGGTGGTTCGGCTGGATTCGCTCGGGCGTTCGTGTGCTCTGCCGCGTGCTGCTGACTGTGGGACAGGCGGTGGGACCGGGCCACTGGTCTGTTGCTCATTACGTATACTTGCGCGTGGCCTCCCTGGTTGCCTGTTATTGTTACCTCCGCGTGGGTGGGGCCAATGGACGTGCGTGCGGTGCAGCATGGGTCTGCGTGACGCCCTGCGTGACCGGTGTGTGCGTCGGCGATGCGCATTCTAGCGGGTGCCCTCTGTGGGGTCGTTGCAGCCTATGACAGTGGGCTATGGAACCCCTGGGCCCGGCAGGCAGGCCGCGTGTTGATGGATGTGTGGTGGGTTCCCATACGCCTCTGTGAAAATTTCCCCTGCCATTGCGGTGGCCGGGGGGGCTTTTCTCTCTGGTTTTCCCCTTTCTTCCTTCTATCCCTCATTTCCTCCATGCCACTTCGTTCGGTCGCTTTCTTCCATGCTTCCAGGGCACCACGTCCTCTCTTGTTCGCCTGCCTTCATCCAGTTCGGCCGGCTTACGTTGCGGTTCTCGCCATGGGCGCGCGTTCCTCCATGGGTGGTGTTGGTTGAGGTTCATCTTCTTATCCTTTCCCTGTTCATTTCTGTCGTTCCTTCTCCTGCTTACTGACCTACTTTGCTTGTCTTTGCTCCATTGGTGCGCAGTTTGCTGCCAATTTTCCTGTTGGCTCCTGCGTGGGAGTGTGCGCCATTACGTTCTTGCTGTTCAGGTTAGTGCTTGTCTCTTCTGCCTCTGTGTGGACATATGCCTTTGAGGTGTTTGTTGAAATGGTTGGGTGCTGCTCGATAGGATGGTTGCCTGCTACCGTGTGCTCTGCTTTGCCATTTTCGCATTCCGTGATTTGTGCATGTGCATACTTCATGCTGTTCGTCGGCGGCTAATATGAGTATGGTTTGTGTTTTAGGTTGTTTTCAGGTTGGTCGGCTGTTTGTCCATGTTCGCTTGTTGGCTGCTCTTCCGGTTATGCTTCGTCATTCTGGTAATGCGCTTCTCTTTTGCCTGTTTGTCTCTATTTTTGGATTGTCGAGAGTGCATTGCTTAGTGATAGCCCGAAAGACTAGGTCCGAGAAGATGTCGTGCTTAGTCCGTTTTGTTTGCCTGCTGCCTCTGCAGTGGCCCTGAAGGTTTATACTTCTTGTGTTTTTACTTTGCTTGAAAAAACACGGTGGTTGAAGTTGATTGATGGTCCTTCGCTTCCTGCATGTATACAGTTTGATTGCTCAGTGATTAAAAGCTGCTATAGATGTAGTGGATGGTGTTTTGTCATGCTAAGTGATGTTGTTTCCTTTGGTTAAAAGAAGAATTGTTCTGGTGCCGTTGTGTGGCTCTGCACTTGTTTAGTACCTTTGATAGAATATATATGTGCTCTGTGACTTGCTGTGTTCTAATGGTTCTGTCTGCATTTATTTTGTAGGTTGGAAAGGCTAATATGTTTTTGAATCTGTGACCTGCTGCTGCTCCTCAAGGTTTGCTCTCCTTTTCCATTGCATGTCAGCCACCTTTGGGTTCCGATGTATTTACTTGTTTGTGCATGTTATCATGGTTGTTGATGTACTGATAATCTCGCTATTCCGGATCTGCTCCGGGGGTCATGTTATTTTTCAGTTGTTTTATAATTTCATTGCGTGTGAGCAGGATGTGTACTATTATTTCAACTATTATACCCATTTTGGAAGTCGTGGTGGCTAGGTGTTCTTTGCCGGCGCTTTTGTATCTGTGTGAGGTCACGGAGGATGGGTCCATTCTTGCTAGGGTAGAACTGGAGCTTCTAGGGGATAGTTCTGCTCCGGTTCCGTGATGAGAATTTTTTTGGAGCTCAGCCTGGTGTGGCTTTGTCCATGCTTATGAACAGGCTGCCCTCCAGGCTATAAGTTTTTTGCAGTGTCTGTATGGGTTTGTGGTTCAAGACTATAATTATGACTGTATGATGGCCTATAGGAGCTCCCTTCGTTTTCCCATAACGGTTGCAGTCTCTGCCATTCGGCGTGTTGCTCACTTGGAGAGAGAGCTATTGCACTTGCGCCGTACGTCTGCGGAGACGGAGATAAATACAGATGTTGGCCCTGTTCTGTTCCAGTTTGACTGGGGTCTACTGTGCTCTCAGATGCTTTCCTCTCTTCAATCTCTTTAGCTATCTTTTCTAGGCTTCCTATTTGGGCCTGCGTGCCTGCTTTGTACTGAGTTGGTTCATTCCTCTGATGCAATAGAGTCCTTGGGCTTTCTATATGGCTCTTATAGTGTTTTCTTTGTGTGTTTTGCAAGACTGAAAAGAATAGTCTTCTTCTTCGGATTCAATGCTCTTCCCACGTGCCCAAATAATAAATATGTTACTTGTTTGTTGATTCTTCCTCGGCTAGGTATTTGGCCTTTGGACCGCCCCCTTCTCTTATAGAGAAAAAACTAGCACGGGCTTTAGAGGACCCTGTTCCTTTTGGGCTTCTGGTTCTTCATGGGCTTTTGGGAAGGTATTTCTTGGGCCACGAACTTTAGAGAATCTTGTTCGTTTGGGCTTATAGTTTCCCATGGGCTGTTGGGAAGGTGTTTCGTAAGCAGTATGACTTGTATCGCCCACAACTCACTTGTGTTCTACTCGTGCATATAACATCAACGCATAAAACTTGGCTCGGATGCCACTGTTGGGAAACGTAGTAATTTCAAAAAAAATCCTACGCACACACAGGATCATGGTGATGCATAGCAACGAGAGGGGAGAGTGTTGTCCACGTACCCTCGTAGACCGAAAGCGGAAGCGTTTGCACAACGCGGTTGATGTAGTCGTACGTCTTCACGATCCGACCGATCAAGTACCGAACGTACGGCACCTACGAGTTTAGCACACGTCCAGCTCGATGACGTCCCTCGAACTCCGATCCAGCCGAGCTTTGATGGAGAGTTCCGTCAGCACGACGGTATGGTGACGATGATGATGTTCTACCAACGCAGGGCTTCGCCTAAGCACCACTATGATATTATCGAGGTGGATTATGGTGGAGGGGGGGCACCGCACATGGTTGGGAGAGATCAACAGATCAACTTGTATGTCTATGGGGTGCCCCCTGGCCACGTATATAAAGGAGTGGAGGAGGGGAGGGGCCGGCCCTCTCTATGGCGTGCCCTAGGGGAGTCCTACTCCCATCGGGAGTAGGATTCCCCCTTTCCTAGTAGAACTAGGAGCCCTTCCAAGTAGTAGGAGTAGGAGAGAAGGAAAGGGAAAAGAGAAGAGAAGGAAGGAAGGGGCGCAACCCTTCCCCCTAGTCCAATTCGGACTAGGCCTTGGGGGGGCGCGCGACCTGCTTCTCTCTCTTTCCCCTAAAGCCCAATAAGGCCCATACACTCCCCGGCGAATTCCCGTAACTCTCCGGTACTCCAATAAATACCCGAATCACTCGAAACCTTTCCGATGTCCGAATATAGTCGTCCAATATATCGATCTTTACATCTCGACCATTTCGAGACTCCTCGTCATGTCCCCGATCTCACCCGGGACTCCGAACTACCTTCAGTACATCAAATCACATAAACTCATAATACAATCGTCACCGAAACTTTAAGCGTGCGGACCCTACGGGTTCGAGAACTACGTAGACATGACCGAGACACGTCTCCCACCAATAACCAATAGCTGAACCTGGATGCTCATATTGGCTCCCACATATTCTACGAAGAACTTTATCGGTCAAACCGCATAACAACATACGTTGTTCCCTTTGTCATCGGTATGTTACTTGCCCGAGATTCGATCATCAGTATCTCAATACCTAGTTCAATCTCATTACCGGCAAGTCCCTTTACTCATTCCGTAATACATCATCCTGCAACTAACTCATTAGTTACAGTGCTTGAAAGGCTTATAGTGATGTGCATTACCGAGTGGGCCCAGAGATACCTCTCCGACAATCGGAGTGACAAATCCTAATCTCGAAATACGCCAACTCAACAAGTACCTTAGGAGACACCTGCAGAGCACCTTTATAATCACCTAGTTACATTGTGACGTTTGGTAGCACACAAAGTGTTCCTCTGGTAAACGGGAGTTGCATAATCTCATAGTCATAGGAACATGTATAAGTCATCAAGAAAGCAATAGCAACAAACTAAACGATCATCGTGTTAAGCTAACGAATGGGTCAAGTCAATCACATCATTCTCTAATGATGTGATCCCGTTAATCAAATGACAACTCATGTCTATGGTTAGGAAACATAACCATCATTGATTCAACGAGCCAGTCAAGTAGAGGCATACTAGTGACACTATGTTTGTCTATGTATTCACACATGTATTATGTTTCCGGTAATACAATTCTAGCATGAATAATAAACATTTATCATGAAATAAGGAAATAAATAATAACTTTATTATTGCCTCTAGGGCATATTTCCTTCAAAAATATCAACATCTAGCATGCTAAAGTTATATAATATGAAATTTAAGTCATGACACATGTACTGGTATTTATTTCATATTGTGAATGTTGGTATTTTGTTCTATAAAGTTGGTCAAACTTTACAAGGCTTGACTTTAGACAAATCTTATATGCGAACTAAAAAGATTCGGAGGGAGTACAACATGCTTAACATCAACCAAATATAGTCATTCATAGAGCTATTATTACATTTGGTATTGATGAAATTGAACTGCACAGTTCATACTAGCACATACAGAACATCACACTGTTAATAGCTGAAATAAACAAGGCATACTACGAGCAACCAAAGATGGCAACTGAAACTGGAGATATGCTAACTACAAACAACCGAACAACCATAAACCATAGAAATAAAGATGGCTAATGCAAACAAACTAATATAGCAATAAATATTGGACAAGTTCTCAGTACAACAGGGGTTCCAGAAAACAAATCATGGGTTTCCTCACTTGACACAGAATTGGTCCCCCTTATGGTCACCATCGATGAGGTCTAACTTGCCAGCTGAGGATCCTAGGCTACGGCCGCATAACGTGTCCTTAATAAATGACAAAAGGGGCTCCATGGCGATGAAGGATGGCAAATTGTTCATAACGAGCCGCAGGAGATCAGCGGTAGGGCCATCAATGAGATCGACGGTTGTCAAACCCAAAGGGTTGGGGGTGGGCAACTTAACCTATGACATAACCCTCGTCAAGCCATTAGTGTCGACGACCTCGATGTCGTAGCCAGTGTCCGCGACATGCCAGAATACTCTAGCCCGTTGATTGAAAGGCTCAATCCAGGTCTAGTCATCATCGTCAGCTTCCTCGGCAGACACCTCACCGACGTCGGGCGAAGAGGCCACGGTAAAGCTCTTTTGGGCCATTCGCTCCTCGAGCTCCCCGAGAAGCGTAGCTGGGCTTAGGCTGCGACGCTCTGGAGTGGGGGAGGGGTGGGGATGGGGATCTCTGGGAAAGGGGGCATTTCGCAGGCGTCATCTAAGAAACTCAGGGCGGCGTGGGTATGTATATCAGTGGGTAAATTGCATGGGCAGACTGACAGAGGTTGACGATGGAGGCGGCACGGCGGCAGCGAGGACCTAGCTATGTTTGGAGCGGGGGAGGGGTGGTGTGTATGTGTGTGAGTGGGGGGTTTTGGGTGGGCGAAGGATTTGGGGTGTGTGTGTGGAGGGGGTCCAAGGTGGTGTTTGAGGAAATGTCGTGGGTACTGAAAATTTTACTAGGCGGGAGTAAAATGGAGGGGCTACCGAAAATCTGGATCAAGGGATTGAAGCAGAGTGGGACGGGAGTAACAATCATCACACACAGTTAAAACATAATAATCATGTGCTATCAAACAAAAAACACTCTTATCCAACTCTTTGCAAGAGTATTAGAGAGAGAGAGCTATTCTTAGGTCAGTTCCCAAAGTCCACTTTTTTTAGTCTTTAGCTGAGCTAAGTAAGTAGTCCTTCATCAAACTTGCATAGCCGAGCAGATATTTTTGAGATTGCGAGGGATGGAGGCGGGAGTAAAATGCCGGGGCTACTGAAAATTTGGATCTACTAATTGAAGAAGAGCGGGAGTAACAGACACCGCACACGGTCCAGACATACTAATCATGTGCTATCAAACAGAAAAACCATCTATGCGGGTAGATATTTTCGAGATTGTGAGGGAGTAGATATTTTTGAGAGGGGGAGGGAAGCCTCGTGGAGTCCAATCCATTGTGATCATGTGGGTGATAGGGGCAGGGGCACGGCACACGGGTAGTCCTAGGGAACCGTGTTTGTTTCGTACCCGATCATAGACAGTTGCCGCGTCCGACTCGTCTGCTGTTTATAAATTTGGCCAAAAAACGCGGGAAAGGGTTAGAACACGAACACACTTGCATGTGGACCAAATATATGTATTAAAAGGGTGGTTTGATGTTCAAATACCCAATGCACAACTTTGATGTGGCACCGGTCGCACAAAGCACATGTTATTATTGCTAGCCCCCTATCATGGGAAACCACGACCACCTATGGGACCAAGAGCCCCTTTTTGGTTCGGCGGGGGGATAGCATGTTGCACAAAGAGCGAAGAAGCATGGAACAACACAACAGAGACCACACGGGCAGTTTTTACCCAGGTTTGGGCCGCCGTGAGGCGTAAAATCCTACTCCTGCTTTGGTGGATTGATGGTGGAAAAGATGGTGGTGAGCGCAACACATTTGCCCGGCAGGGTTGCCTTGGGGCGAGAACGGCTATGCGCGTACGAGTGTGTGAGGGTCTAAATTAGCCAACCCTTTCTCCGGCTACCTTGGGCCTCCTTTTATAGATCAAGGGGTCACCAAGTGGCAAATCAGTCATTACACACTGATTAGATAGCAAATAGTGCTATCATACCTAACTCTGCAGGCTGACAGAGCGCACTAAATGCGCCGCTCAACGTCACATCATAGCTCGCTTGGCAGGCCCTACCGGGCCGTTTTGCCAGCTTCACGCCTGCTCGCTTGACACATCTCAGGACGGGTGTCACTTGGAGGTATTTTCTGAAGGAAGTGGCTGCCATGTGGCGAATAGCAGCCACTTAGTCACTTTGGAGCTTGACATCGTACTAATCGACAACGTGCATCGTGATGAGGTGGTGCGGTGGAGTGGTTTTGCCTCCGTAAGCCCCGGCAGGCCTGCGGGGACGACCCGAAGGCTTGCTTCCGTGGGTAACCGCAACCTTGACAGGCTCGCCTGCCCGGCAAGGGAGGTTTTTCCCTTAGCGATATCTTGCTTCTCTGGCTAGTCTTGGTCCTTCGAAGAACTGATCCCTTGTGCTTCAATCTGATCTTGATGTTGTGATCTTGTTCTTGTGCCTGTGCACAATTTGGGGAACGGACCCATGGTTTGTTGCACCGATAGGAGCCCCTGGGCCTGGCCCGAACGCACTGCCGGGTGTCGTTGGGGTAGGCCCTAACCAGTACACACGCAGGGGCATAGAAGTGGTGCCCCCTTGAGATCTTCTTTGCTTCTTCATTAACTCGAGTCCGGGCCAGTTTCCGGTTTTCTCGCGCGCCGCGTAAAGCCAATTGTGGTGGGGTCACTCTTGTAATGGCCCATGAATGACTTTAACGCACGGGCAAGTGACACGTCCATTTTGCATCATGCTTTTATATCTATATTTATTGCATTATGGGCTGTTATTACACATTATGTCACAATACTTATGCCTTTTCTCTCTTATTTTACAAGGTTTACATGAAGAGGGGGAATGTCGACAGCTGGAATTCTGAGATGGAAAAGGAGCAAATATTAGAGACCTATTGTGCACATCTCCAAAAGTCTTGAAACTCCACGGGAATTATTTTCATAATATATAAAAAGTATTGGGCGAAGAAAGTACTAGAGGGGGGCCACCCACCGTCCACGAGGGTGGGGGGCGCGCCCTCGTGCCTCGTGGGCCCCCTGGTGGCCCTCTGATGCCCATATTTGGCTATGTAGAGTCTTTCGTCGAGGAAAAAATCATAAGCAAGATCACGGGACGAAACTCCGCCGTCACGAGGCAGAACCTTGGTGGAACCAATCTAGGGCTCCGGCGGAGCTGTTCTGCCAGGGAAACTTCCCTCCGGGAGGGGGAATTCATCACCATCATCATCATCAACGATCCTCTCATCGGGAGGGGGTCAATCTCCATCAACATCTTCACCAGCACCATGTCATCTCAAACCCTAGTTCATCTCTTGTATCCAATCTTTGTATCCAAACCTCAGATTCGTACCTGTGGGTTGCTAGTAGTGTTGATTACTCCTTGTAGTTGATGCTAGTTGGTTTACTTGGTGGAAGATCATATATTCAAATCCATTATGCATATTAATACCCCTCTGATTATGAACATGAATATGCTTTGTGAGTAGTTACGTTTGTTCCTGAGGACATGGGAGAAGTCTTGCTATAAGTAGTCATGTGAATTTGGTATTCGTTCGATATTTTGATGAGATGTATGTTGTCATCCCTCTAGTGGTGTCATGTGAACGTCGACTACATGACACTTCACCATTATTTGGGCCTAGAGGGAGGCATTGGGAAGTAATAAGTAGATGATGGGTTGCTAGAGTGACATAAGCTTAAACCCTAGTTTATGTGTTGCTTCGTAAGGGGCTGATTTGGATCCATATGTTTCATGCTATGGTTAGGTTTACCTTAATACTTCTGTTGTAGTTGCAGATGCTTGCAATAGGGGTTAATCATAAGTGGGATGCTTGTCCAAGTAAGGGCAGTACCCAAGCACCGGTCCACCCACATATCAAATTATCAAAGTACCGAACGTGAATCATATGAACGTGATGAAAAATAGCTTGACGACAATTCCCATGTGTCCTCGGGAGCGCTTTACTTTATCTAAGAGTTTGTCCAGGCTTGTCCTTTGCTACAAAAAGGATTGGGCCATCTTGATGCACCTTGTTTACTTTTACTATTTGTTACCCGTTACCAATTACCTTATCACAAAACTATCTGTTACTGATAATTTCAGTGCTTGCAGAAAATACCTTGCTGAAAACCGCTTATCATTTCCTTCTGCTCCTCGTTGGGTTCGACACTCTTACTTATCGAAAAGGCTACGATAGATCCCCTGCACTTGTGGGTCATCAAGACTATTTTCTGGCGCCGTTGTGGGGAGTGAAGCGCCTTTGGTAGGTGGAATTTGGTAAGGAAAAAATTATATAGTGTGCTGAAATTTACTGTCACTTGTTACTATGGAACATAATCCTTTGAGGGGCTTGTTCGGGGAATCTTCACCCCGACCAGTAGAGCAAAGAGTTTCTCCTCAACCTACTGAACCTACTGAAAATGTTTACTTTGAAATTCCTTCGGGTATGATAGAGAAATTGCTAGCTAATCCTTTCATAGGTGACGAAACATTACATCTCGATTTGCACCTAATCTATGTGGATGAAGTTTGTGGATTATTTAAGCTTGTAGGTATGCCCGAGGATGTTATCAAGAAGAAGGCCTTCCCTTTATCTTTGTAGGGAGATGCATTGACATGGTTTAGGCCATGTGATGATATTGGATCATGGAACTACCAACAATTGAAATTGGAATTTCGTCAGAAGTTTTATCCTATGCATCGTAATTATATATATATATATAATTTTTGGCCTCGCGAAGGAGAAAGCATCGCTCAAGCTTGGGGGAGGCTTAAGTCAATGTTGTATTCATGCCCCAATCATGAGCTCTCAAAAGAAATGATTATTCAAAAATTTTATGCTCGGCTTTCTCTCAGTAATCGCTCCATGCTTGATACTTCTTGTACTGTATCTTTTATGATGAAGACTATTGAATTCAAATGTGATTTATTGGAAAGAATTAAACACAACTCTAAAGATTGGTACCTCGACGAAGTTAAGGAGTCAGGTATAACACCTAAGTTTGATTGTGTTAAATCTTTTATGGATACCGATGCTTTCCGTGAATCTAGCACTAAATATGGACTTGACTCTGAGAAAGAAGCTTCTTTCTATGAATCCTTCGCTACTCATGTTGATCTCCCTAAGGAGAAGTGGTTTAAATATAATCCTCCCATTGAAGTAAAAGTAGTTGCACCTATTAAAGTTAAAGAAAAGACTATCACTTATAATGATTCTGTTGTTCCTACTGCTTATATTGAGAAACCACCTTTCCCTGTTAGAATAAAGGATCATGCTAAAGCTTCAACTATGGTCAACAAAAGTAATATTAAGACACCTAGACCTCCTGAGCAGATTAAAGTTGAACCTAGTGTTGCTATGGTTAAAGATCTCTTGGCCGATAATATTGATGGGCATGTTATTTACTTCTGCAATGAATCTGCTAGAATTGCTAGAGCTGATACTAAAAATAAACATAGACCTGTTGTAGGCATGCCTGTTATTTCTGTTAAAATAGGAGATCATTGCTATCATGGCTTATGTGATATGGGTGCTAGTGCAAGTGCAATACCTCATTCCTTATACAAAGAAATTATGCATGATATTGCACCTGCTGAGATAGAAGAGATTGATGTTACTATTAAGCTTGCCAATAGAGGTACTATTTCACCAGTTGGGATTATTAGAGATGTTGAAGTCTTGTGTGGGGAAGTTAAATATCCTGCTGATTTTCTTATTCTTGGTTCCCCACAAGATGACTTTTGTCCCATTATATTTGGTAGACCCTTCTTGAATACTGTTAATGCTAAGATAGACTGCAATAAGGATATTGTTTCTGTGGGTTTAGGGGATATGTCTCATGAGTTTAATTTTGCTAAATTTCATAGACAACCCCATGATAAAGAATTGCATAGTAAAGATGAAATTATTGGTCTTGCCTCTATTGCCATGCCTCCTAGTGACCCTTTACAACAATATTTGCTAGACCATGAAAATGATATGTTTATGAATGAAAGAAGGGAAATAGATGAAGTATTATTTAAACAAGGACCTATTTTGAAACACAACTTGCCTGTTGAAATTCTAGGGGATCCTCCTCCACCCAAGGGTGATCCTGTGTTTGAGCTTAAACCTTTACCTGATACTCTCAGATATGCTTATCTTGATGAGAAAGAGATATATCTTGTTATTAGTAGTGCTAACCTTTCAGAGCATGAAGAAAAGAAATTATTGAAAACTCCGAAGAAGCACCGTGCTTCTATTGGATATACTCTTGATGATCTTAAGGGCATTAGTCCCACTCTATTCCAGCACAAAATAAAATTGGAGAAAGACGCTAAATCGGTTGTTGATCACCAACGGCGGTTAAATCCTAAGATGAAAGAAGTGGTATGAAATGAAATACTAAAGCTTCTGGAGGCAGGTATAATTTATCCTGTTGCTGATAGTCAGTGGGTAAGTCCTGTCCATTGTGTCCCTAAGAAGGGACGTATTACTACTGTTTCGAATGATAAAGACGAATTGATCCCACAAAGAATTGTTACATGTTATAGAATGGTAATTGATTTCCGCAAATTAAATAAAGCTACTAAAAAGGATCATTGCCCTTTACCTTTTATTGATCAAATGTTATAAAGATTATCAAAACATACACATTTTTGCTTCCTAGATGGTTATTCTGGTTTCTCTCAAATACCTGTGTCAAAAGAGGATCAAGAAAAGACAACTTTTACTTGCCCTTTCGGTACCTTTGCTTATAGACGTATGCCTTTTGGTTTATGTAATGCACCTGCTACCTTTCAAAGATGTATGACTGCTATATTCTCTGACTTTTGTGAAAAGATTTTTGAGGTTTTCATGGATGATTTCTCCATTTACGGAACTTCTTTTGATGATTGCTTAAGCAACCTTGATCGAGTTTTGCAGAGATGTGAAGAAACTAATCTTGTCTTGAATTGGGAGAAGTGCCACTTTATGGTTAATGAAGGTATTGTCTTGGGGCATAAAATTTCTGAAAGAGGTATTGTCGGGGATATACCCCGCGGTGTAAACCGGCCGGAAGTTAACCCGACCGGACTTGGCGGTTTATCTGAAGACCCTGCTGACACTTGGCGAGTTACTGGCGACCCGCCCTGACCTGGCGGTTTACAAGCAACCCACCTGGTCATTATGACTCACTGGTGATCCGGCGTGCGGGACAGACGGATGACAAGGCCCAAGGCCCAGAAGGCCGGTTCACGTTAACGGTGGGCCGGTTTAAGAGGAAGGCAGGAGGAATATTATCTTACAAGGAGTTAAGACCTGGACTTGTATCCAGTTTGTATTAGAGATAGACTAGTCCTAATCCTAATAGGACTCCACATGTAAACCACCCCTTCAACATATATAAGGAGGGGCAGGGCTCCCCAAAAGAGACAAGATTGACAAGTTCCACAATTTGGACAAGTTAGGTTTAGACAATAGCTCTCGAGATAGAGCACTCTTGTAACCATGATCATCATCATCAATATCAATGAAGCAGGATGTAGGCTTTTTACCTCCACCGTGAGGGGCCGAACCTGGGTAAAACATCGTGTCTCTCGTCCTGCTCAACCCCTCTCAAGCTACCACATAGATGTGTTGGCCTCGCC
Source organism: Triticum aestivum (assembly GCF_018294505.1). Classification (NCBI taxonomy): domain Eukaryota; kingdom Viridiplantae; phylum Streptophyta; class Magnoliopsida; order Poales; family Poaceae; genus Triticum; species Triticum aestivum. Next base: position 320,980,119 of record NC_057800.1, read on the forward strand.
ACTAAGTCCTGACACTAAGGACATCTGCCGTGAGAATTCCACGACAGTTGGCGCCCACCGTGGGGCCAGCGCACGGTGGTATTGAGTTCTTGAAGGGATCTTTTTCTAGGGTTCGAGAAGTTCACGATTTTCCGGTTCAATGGAAGCTGACGTGGAAAAGTCACATCAATTATAAGTTCATCAGTTAAGATTGACAAAGTGTTTTTGGGCGGCGGATATGAGATTGAGACTGTTTTAGGTTACATGGTGTATGGCCGCCTCATGTGCTGTGATAATCCGCCGAGTCCGGATGAGATTTTAGCAGGAGGTGATTTATCTGACACGTTCCTACTCCGAGGCTGATAAAAGTTCAGACGGTCTGTCTGACCACAGGTTTCGCCGAGTTGTCATAGCCGCAACTCTTTATCCGCTCCACCCAGCCGAAATCTAAAAAGGCTGTAGCCGTCCTTGGTGTTCCAATGTTCCGACGCGTTGAAACTGCTTCTCCGTACGCAGCGTCAATATACCTACCGCTCACACGGAAATCAAGTCCCGAGGCAAACACTGATCTACCGCTGTTACTTTGTGTGCGAAAACCGAAGTCAAGTCATCAGCTACTACTCCATTATCCATTGGTACGTGTGAAGGCACTAGTACTTGCGCTAGTACAGAGTGCTAGTCCAGCCTTTTGCTTTTTACCAACATGTGCTACGTCTAGCAAGATCTATCATCGGTTGCAAAAGTTGCTCAGGCTGATTAAAGAAAGGAAAAAAGGGGAGCAGCTGCTTGTCCATTATTGGAAAGAAAGAGGAAGAGAAAGACAGAATAACAGCCAGGCATGGCACATCTACACTGATATTTGGTCCGATCAAATTCTAGCCTGCGCACAGATCATTTGTCGTCCGGATAAATCAGGTGATATTCATCCGAATCTACTTTTAACACATATTGTTTTTTGTCAAAAAACAATTTATCTTTGCTGCAATGTTTTTATGCAAGATAATTATTTATGACAAATGTATTGTTATACCGCGGACATGGAGCGCGTGCCAGCATAGTTTTGCAGTGGCGTTCTTCCGGGCCATGCTGCTCGACGGATACACATGCAAATCGCCGCCCCCGTTGTTCGGTTTACATCCGTCCACGCATGCAGCCGACTCATTGTCCGTGCCGGTTTACAAACATCACGGCCGACTCACCCGTCCGCACCGGTTTACCACACCGCGGCCGGTTCACCCGTGATTAATTTCAGCTTCATACAATTATCATCAACTTCATGGCGGGTTATTTCTGGCCTAAACACATCAGGTGATACCCATATGAAATATATTTTATTAGCACATATTATTTTTATCAAAGAGCAATTTATCTTTGCCTTGGTCTGCAATACTGTTTATGCAGGACAATTGTTCATTACAAATGAGGCGCTGTGTTACGGGCATGGAGCACGCGCTAGCAACGTTTTGCACTGGCGTTTCGTCCGTGTCCTACCACCCGGTGAATGAACGTGAGAAGGTCGCCGTCCCTGTGGCCCGGTTTACATCAGCTTGCCAGGACCGCGCCCGCGATTAACTCGCCCGTCCGAGCCGGTTTATGACACCGGTGCCGATCTTCCCCGTCCGCATCAGCTTACAATGCCGCGACCGACTCGTCTTTCCGAGCTGCCTCTGATGTTGCGGTCGTCCTTGTCGTCCGTCTCTCGGGGCCTGGTCTACATCAACATACCGGGCCGCACCTGTCTGCATGAGCTGTTTATTGAGTATGAGCAAGTCACAGCTTGGGTAGCCCGGTTTTTTCTTTCAACAAAATGGAGGCAAATTATCATCAACCGTCGTCTGCGCTGGATGGTTCAACGGACATGCACACAAGTCGCCGCTACTACAGTTTGGTTAAAATTTCAAGGATCCAGTTGGAAGGAACCATTGGCCGAGTTGCTGGCACGGCTCATACGGGATCATTTATAACCCGCCGCAGTCACCTCAACCTTCTATTGATTCACATCGTGCTGTCAACACCAATGATATACAAGTTATGCCGGTTTATATCACGGTCAAATATGGAGAATCTCAAGCCAACTCCTCGAGTCACCTTGAGACTTGGGGGCTACAATGATATGACTTAGCAAACGTTGCCGGTTTTCAGTGAAGTCAAGAACCCCAATACGTTGGAGGGAAAGATAACCCGGTCCCGGATTCACATCGTGCTGTCAGAAGATTTCCGGATTAGAAAGTATTTGACAGTTACAAAATCCTGGCTCAATGAAGAAGTTTCGGGTCATCAGAAAAGGATTCCGGTTTACAATCCAGTACAAGGGAAATTTGTTCTCCGACAAAGCTCTGAAGCTCTCAAATCCGGTTTAAGAATTTCTGGTTCAAAAAGGAATTAACTTCTCAGAAGTTCGAGTTTAAAGGCCGTCAGGAAATTTCCGGCTAAAAATGAAGATTCTGGTTTAAAATCCGGTTCAAGGGAAAGATGTCTCCCACAAAGCTTTGAAGGTCTCCATATCCGGTTCAAGATCCCGGTTCAAGAAGAATTTATCTCTTGCAAAAAGTTAAAAATTTCCAAAGAGGACCTGCTGCCATGATGCACGGTTCAAACATGGGTATCCCGCCTTACTGGCCTAACATATTATTGATCACATGGGGGCTTCTGCTTCATAAAGCGGGGTCTCTGGTCTTTTACATCATGTGTGGTTACACGGAGTTGTTCTAAAGCGGCCTCCGGTTTACCCCTTGAGTTTGCTTTTTAAAAGCATTGTGTTATATCACTTGGAGGATTGGTCGTGTCCGAACCAATACCATACCTCTTGATAGGCGAGAGCCACCAGATCACTTGGGGACTTGGTCACGTCTGAACCACTCATGCCTTTTGATCGGCCTAAGGCCACAGAATCACTTGGGGGCTTGGTCGAACCCGAACCATGACCATGCCACTTGATCGGCATAAATGCCACGGTTTCATTTGGGGACCTGGCTGACTAGAACCATAGTTACACCTAACGGGAGCTTGGTCGTGTTCGGCCATGGTAACACCATCTGATTAGCTCAAATAAACCTTTTTTTGCAACGTTTTGTCATTGCACTTGATTTACACTTTTCTTTGAAGGTTTTTTTTTGCTTTTTTGTTGCGTTTTTTAAACCGACAAAGTTTTTTAACCAATCAATTGACGGAACACAGTTCACGTCAATCCGGAGACTATTTGCCCGGTTTGATCCTTGTTGTTAACATCCTCTTATGGAGTAACACGGTGTTTATCACAACCCGGCACGGTTTTATTATAAACCGGCACAATATGGAAGGAGTTATCAGTACTCAAGATTTGGGTTATCACCCTTACTACAAAAAGTTGGTAAAACCAACGATGTGATTCAATGTCACAGATATGATATATTTCATATTTGATTATTCTTAAGTGCAGCCTTGGTTATAAACCCGGGTTATATGTTGGGTATTATGACCCGTCCGGCGGTAAACCGCCAGGATACTTTAAACTTGTTGTATGCAGAAACAGATTTGTTAAACCGGCCTGGCTTTGGACAACAAGTTGCCAGTATATATTTGGATTGCACCATTGGAATCATGCGCTTATAAATCATTGGGTTATATTATTCAAATAGCCAAACTTGGCTGAAATTTCATTATGATGTTGAATGAATAAGGTTTTCATACTGGATTATATTATCTTGAATAGCCAACATGGCTGGATTTTTATTATTAAGGTTTTCAAAGTCTCTATAGCACAATGTCTACTCTTTTATCAAAGGATATGATTTATTCTACAATGGAAGGAATAGTCCCGAGTCGCTGCAGGCTTACAACCCGGCACTTGGGGGCTACATTATTCAAATTGAAATTACATGCAAGTCTCATGTCGCTGCAAGCATGCACCATGACACTTGGGGGCTAATTCAAAGTCATTTTTACTAGTCTTATTGAAGATCCGACTCATCATATTATAACGAGCCGGCCCTTGGGGGCTACCAATTGCTCCTATCAACAATTCAAGGTACACAAGTTTTCGTCCATAATATTGAAGAATCCATTACTCAGTTGGTAAAGCACAAAACTCTTAACCTTGTGGACGTGGGTTCAAGCCCTATGATGGAAGCTACATTATAATATGTTATTTTCATTAAAGTATATATATCAAGTCCCGGTTCAGTATTATCTTACTAAGCCGGCCCTTGGGGGCTACACGTTGCTGTTCAAAGTTTACAAGATTATACTTACAAAGTCCCTGCTCATTATTGCATAATGACCCGGCCCTTGGGGGCTACACTGGTTGAAGTTTTTATGAGCATCAAGTAATTACAAGTCCCAGGTTGCTGCAAGCATGACAACCCGGCACTTGGGGGCTACATATATGGAGTATTCAGTTTTGAGATGAACAAACCGGATTTCTTCAAGGTTGAAACACTTATTGGAGCAAGTCTTAAGTTATCACTATGTTCTCTTCTTAAGACTTGGGGGCTACAGGTATTATGCATATAAAGGAGGAATATCTTCATTTTACTAGTTTTTGAGCAAATCAGGAAGATCAATTACATAACCCGGTGTTGACAACAATTATGACCCGGTGCCATCAATATTTATAAACCGACCATTTTGGTAATATTAAACCGGCAAGTTTTACATCCTCAAACCGGCTGAATATCAGATAAGTATTTTCAGACCCATATTTCTTAAACCGGCGAAGCTGAATCAAAGGAGTTATTCTTCACAATATTTCTCGGTGACAAGCCAATGTCGGCAAATTGATTATGAAGCTGGTTTGTTGACCCGGATTTCCCAGAAGGAGGAAATAACAAGGACTTAAGGATGATCAGTTACCGGTTTACAATTTTTTTAACCCGGAGCATAACCTGTCAAATTTGTTCTTCTGTTTATTTTGCAGCATATACCATGAATAAATCCAAGCTAAACTTGGGGGCTAATGTCGGGGATATACCCCGCGGTGTAAACCGGCCGGAAGTTAACCCGGCCGGACTTGGCGGTTTATCTGAAGACCCTGCTGACACTTGGCGAGTTACTGGCGACCCGCCCTGACCTGGCGGTTTACAAGCAACCCACCTGGTCATTATGACTCACTGGTGATCCGGCGTGCGAGACAGACGGATGACAAGGCCCAAGGCCCAGAAGGCCGGTTCACGTTAACGATGGGCCGGTTTAAGAGGAAGGCAGGAGGAATATTATCTTACAAGGAGTTAAGACCTAGACTTGTATCCGGTTTGTATTAGAGATAGACTAGTCCTAATCCTAATAGGACTTCAATGTAAACCGCCCCTTCAACATATATAAGGAGGGGCAGGGCTCCCCAAAAGAGACAAGGTTGACAAGTTCCACAAGTTGGACAAGTTAGGTTTAGACAATAGCTCTCGAGATAGAGCACTCTTGTAACCATGATCATCATCATCAATATCAATGAAGCAGGATGTAGGCTTTTACCTCCACCGTCAGGGGCCGAACCTGGGTAAAACATCATGTCTCTCGTCCCGCTCAACCCCTCTCAAGCTACCACATAGATGCGTTGGCCTCGCGACTAAGTCCTGACACTAAGGACATCTGCCGTGACAATTCCATGACAGGTATTGAAGTTGATAAAGCTAAAGTTGATGCTATTGAAAAGATGTCGTGTCCCAAGGACATTAAAGGTATAAGAAGTTTCCTTGGTCATGCCGGTTTTTATAGGAGGTTCATTAAGGACTTTTCTAAAATTTCTCAGCCTCTGACTAATCTCTTACAAAAAGATGTCCCTTTTGTCTTTGATGATGATTGTGTAGATGCATTTGAAATACTTAAGAAAGCTTTGATTTCTGCACCTATTGTTCAGCCTCCTGATTGGAATTTACCATTTGAAATTATGTGTGATGCTAGTGATTATGTTGTAGGGGCTGTTCTAGGACAAAGAGTTGATAAGAAATTAAATGTTATTCAATATGCTAGCAAAACTCTAGACAATGCTCGAAGAAATTATGCTACTACTCAAAAAGAATTTTTAGCAGTTGTATTTGCTTGTGATAAGTTCATACCTTATATCGTTGATTCTAAAGTAACTGTTCACACTGATCATGCTGCTATTAAATATCTTATGGAAAAGAAATATGCTAAACCTAGACTTATTAGATGGGTTCTCTTGCTTCAAGAATTTGATTTGCATATTATTGATAGAAAGGGAGCTGAGAACCCCTTTGCAGACAACTTGTCTAGGTTAGAGAATGTCCTTGATGACCCACTACCTATTGATGATAGCTTTCCTGATGAACAATTAGCTATGATAAATGCTTCTCCTATCGCTCCATGGTATGTTGATTTTGCTAATTATATTATTGCTAAGTTTATACCACCTAGTTTCACATACTAGCAAAAGAAAAAGTTCTTCTATTATTTAAGACATTACTTCTGGGATGATCCACACCTTTATAAAGAAGGAGTAGATGGTGTTATTAGATGTTGTGTACCTGAGCATGAACAGGAACAGATCCTACGCAAGTGCCACTCCGAGGCTTATGGAGGACACCATGCTGGAGAAGAACTACACATAAGGTATTGCAATCCGGTTTTTATTGGCCTACTCTCTTCAAGGATGCCCGTAAGTTTGTCTTGTCTTGTGATGAATGTCAAAGAATTGGTAATATTAGTAGACATCAAGAAATGCCTATGAATTATTCACTTGTTATTGAACCATTTGATGTTTGGGGCTTTGATTATATGAGACCGTTTCCTTCCTCTAATGGGTATACACATATTTTAGTTGCGGTTGATTACGTTACTAAGTGGGTAGAAGCTATTCCAACTAGTAGTGCTGATCATAACACCTCTATAAGATGCTTAAAGAAGTTATTTTTCTGAGGTTTGGAGTCCCTAGATACTTAATGACTGATGGTGGTTCACATTTTATTCATGGTGCTTTCCATAAAATGCTTGCTAAGTATGATGTTAATCATAGAATTGCATCTCCATATCATCCACAGTCTAGTGGTCAAGTAGAACTTAGCAATAGAGAGCTTAAATTAATTTTGCAAAAGATTGTCAATAGATCCAGAAAGAACTGGTCCAAGAAACTTGATGATGCATTATTGGCTTATAGAACCGCATATAAAAATCCTATGGGTATGTCTCCATATAAAATGGTTTATGGTAAAGCATGTCACTTACCTCTTGAATTAGAACATAAGGCATATTGGGCCATTAAAGAGCTCAATTATGATTTCAAACTTGCCGGTGAGAAGAGGCTTTTTGACATTAGCACTTGATAAATGGAGAACCCAGGCCTATGAGAATGCCAAACTATTTAAAGAAAAAGTTAAAAGATGGCATGATAAAAGGATACAAAAGCATGAGTTTAATGTAGGTGATTATGTATTGTTATACAACTCTCGTTTAAGATTTTTTGCAGGAAAACTCCTCTCTAAATGGGAAGGTCCTTACATCATCGAGGAGGTCTATCGTTCCGGTGCCATAAAAAGCAACAACTTCGAAGGCACAAATCCGAGGGTGGTAAACGGTCAAAGAATCAAACATTATATCTCAGGTAATCCCATAAATGTTGAAACTAATGTTATTGAAACCGAACCCCGGAGGAATACATAAGGGACACTTTCTAGAACGTTCCAGACTCCGAAAAGGCATAGGTACGTGGTACAGTAAGTAAACTGACTCCAAAACAGTTATAATGGCAATTTTTCTCCGTTTTGGAATATTTAAGAAAATAGGAAAATAAGAAGCAGTCCAAAAAGGACACGAGGCTTCCACGAGGGTGGAGGGCGCGCCCTACCCCTCTAGGCGCGCCCCCTGCCTCGTGGGCACCTCGTGTGCTCTTCGGACTCCGTTTTCTTGCACGATACTTCTTTCAGTCAGTAAAAATTCTTTATATAATCTCCCGAAGGTTTTGACCACCGTATCACGCGAATATCTCCTATTTTTGTTTTGAGTTGTTTCTGTTGCAGATTAGAGCAATATGTCATCCCAAGATTCGGAGGGAGAAAGCTACATGGCTGATTACCTTACAAATCATAAGGTCTACGGGGACTTGGAGCATCGTGGTTGGACCACGGAGGAAGAAGAAGACTATGAGCCTAAGGGAAAGGAAGAGACGAGCTCAGATGAGGATGAAGTCCCATTACCTCAACCTGGGGACATGCATGTGGAGTTCAAAAAGTCAAGCCTCCCCAACAGAGCAAAGAAACCTAAGATCGAGTTTATCCCTTTTCGTCTCTTGCAGGAGAACAAACAAGAACTATGCAAAAAGGTATTAAGCCTTGAGCGGGAGATCGAGGACCTAAGGGAGCAAAATTCTATCCTCAAGCGCAAATTAAGGAAGAAGCACACGCCATCAACAACTCCATCATCACCAACCCCGAAGGAAGAGACATAAACATATGGGTATGGGCACTCCCCTTGGCAACTGCCAAGCTTGGGGGAGTGCCCCGGTATCGTATCACCATCACTTTTATCTTTACCGTTTTTCTTAGTTCGATCCTTTTGGTAATATCTTGATCTAGTAGAATAAAGTTTTAGTATGATCTAGTTTTTAGTTTTGCTTTTTGATCCTTCTATGTAATCGAGTCCGTGAGCTTTATATAATAAAGATTAGTGTTGAGTCAAGGGCTTGATTATTTTGCTATGATCTTGAGGGAATAGAATAAAAGAAAAAGAAATAAAGAGATCATATGGATCTTACGGAGAGTAATGACTTCACATATAAAGAATATGATGAATAAAAGTTGTTGAGAGTTGACAAACATAGTTTTGGCCATCATTGCAATTAATAGGAAGTAATAAAGAAAGAGAGGTTTTCACATATAAATATACTATCTTGGACATCTTTTATGATTGTGAACACTCATTAAAGTATGATATGCTAAAGAGTTGACGTTGGACAAGGAAGACAACGTAATGGGTTATGTTTTCTTACATGTAAGATAAATTATATTGTCATGGATCATCCAACATGTTGAGCTTGCCTTTCCCTCTTATGCCAGCCAAATTCTTTGCAATAAGTAGAGATACCACCTGTGCTTCCAAATATCCCTAAACCCAATTTTGCCATGAGAGTCCACCATATCTACCTATGGATTGAGTAAGATCCTTCAAGTAAGTTGTCATCGTTGCAAGCAATAAAAATTGCTCTCTAAATATGTATGATTTATTAGTGCGGAGAAAATAAGATTTATACGATCTTGTGATGTGGAAGAAATAAAAGCGATGGACTGCATAATAAAGGTCCATATCACAAGTGGCAATATAAAGTGACATTCTATTGCATTAAGCTTTCGTGCATCCAACCATAAAAGCACATGACAACCTCTGCTTCCTCTGCGAAGGGCCTATCTTTTATTATTGTCTTTTACTTCATCCAAAGAGTCACGGTGATCTTCACCTTTCCTTTTTACATTTTATCCTTTCGCAAGCACAATGTGTTGGAAAGGTCCTGATATATATAGCTAATTGGATGTGAGTTTTCATGAACTATTATTGTTGACATTACCCTTGAGGTAAAAGGTTGGGAGGCAAAACTATAAGCCCCTATCTTTCTCTGTGTCTGATTAAAACTTCATAACCATAAATATCGCGTGAGTGTTAGCAATTGTGAAAGACTAAATGATGGTTGAGTATGTGGACTTGCTGAAAAGCTCTTATTGACTCTTTCTGATGTTATGATAAATTGCAATTGCCTCAATGACCGAGATTAGAGTTTGTTGGTTCTCAATGAAGTTTATGGTTCATACTTGAAATTGTGATTGAATTGTTACTTTAGCATAAGAGATCATATGACAATATATATGTATATGTTGCTGTTCTAAGAATGATCATGATGCCCTCATGTCCGTATTTTATTTTTATCGACACCTCTATTTCTAAACATGTGGACATATTTTTCGATTTCGGCTTTCGCTTGAGGACAAGCGAGGTCTAAGCTTGGGGGAGTTGATACGTCCATTTGCATCATGCTTTTATATCGATATTTATTGCATTAGGGGTTGTTATTACACATTATGTCACAATACTTATGCCTTTTCTCTCTTATTTTACAAGGTTTACATGAAGAGGGGGAATGCCGGCAGCTGGAATTCTGGGCTAGAAAAGGAGCAAATATTAGAGACCTATTCTGCACATCTCCAAAAGTCCTGAAACTCCACGGGAATTATTTTCATAATATATAAAAAATATTGGGCGAAGAAAGTACCAGAGGGGGCCATCCACCGTCCATGAGGGTGGGGGCGCGCCCTACCCCCTGGGCGTGCCCCCGTGCCTCGTGGCCCCCTTGGTGGCCCTCCGATGCCCATCTTTGGCTATATAGAGTCATTCGTCGAGAAAAAAATCATAAGCAAGATCATGGGACGAAACTCCGCAGCCACGAGGCAGAACCTTGGCGGAACCAATCTAGGGCTCTGGCAGAGCTGTTTTGCCAGGGAAACTTCCCTCCGGGAGGGGGAAATCATCACCCATCGTCATCACCAACGATCCTCTCATCGGGAGGGGGTCAATCTCCATCAACATTTTCACCAGAACCATCTCATCTCAAACCCTAGTTCATCTCTTGTATCCAATCTTTGTATCCAAACCTCAGATTGGTACCTGTGGGTTGCTAGTAGTGTTGATTACTCCTTGTAGTTGATGCTAGTTGGTTTACTTGGTGGAAGATCATATGTTCAGATCCATTATGCATATTAATACCCCTCTGATTATGAACATGAATATGCTTTGTGAGTAGTTACGTTTGTTCCTGAGGACATGGGAGAAGTCTTGCTATGAGTAGTCATGTGAATTTGGTATTCGTTTGATATTTTGAAGAGATGTATGTTGTCATCCCTCTAGTGGTGTCATGTGAACGTCGACTACATGACACTTCACCATTATTTGGGCCTAGAGGGAGGCATTGGGAAGTAATAAGTAGATGATGGGTTGCTAGAGTGACAGAAGCTTAAACCCTAGTTTATGCGTTGCTTCGTAAGGGGCTGATTTGGATCCATATGTTTCATGCTATGGTTAGGTTTACCTTAATACTTCTGTTGTAGTTGCGGATGCTTGCAATAGAGGTTAATCATAAGTGGGATGCTTTTCCAAGTAAGGGAAATACCCAAGCACCGGTCCACCCACATATCAAATTATCAAAGTACCGAACGCGAATCATATGAACGTGATGAAAACTAGCTTGACGATAATTTCCATGTGTCCTCGGGAGCGCTTTTGTAACGCCCTCGATGCGGCTATATCTCCCATGTGTCGAAGCACGACTTAGAGGCATAACCGCATTGAAAGCAATGTCGCAAGTGAGGTAATCTTCACACAACCCATGTAATACATAAGGGAAAAATATACATAGTTGGTGATAGAGGCGAGGGTCCCGATGTTTCGATGAGATGGTGGCTATCGTTTTCTGTGGGAGTCGACTTTGACGATCCGACTACGAACGTGCGAGACGTCACGCCTTAGCAATCGCTAAACCAACTTCCGAGGGTTATTGACCACGCCGGAGCACGATCAACCTGACCACGAGGGTCTGTTTCCTGTGAGCAAACGAAGAACAAGCAAGAAACTGAGATTGCAATCTGGATATTGCGAATATAAGATGAAAGCTTTATTGATCAAGGTGGGGTTCTGTGACGTCTTGGTCTGGTCGTTGGACACAAACGAAGTACGCGAAGTTGCAGCTATGGCGAACTTTTGATCTAAACAAAACCCAAAGCCTAAACGACGCCCTAAGGGCTGTATATATGGAGGAAGAGGGGGGAATTTCGTGGCCCTTGAGGGTGGGGTCCGAAACCAACCCTAACTCTTGTTTCCCCACACATACGGACTCTAAAAATAGCCTATACTTAAGTATTTCGAAATTACATGGGCCTGGCCCATTAATAAGGTGACGCAGCACCTAGAATAGCCTATGGACGAATATTATGAAGTGGCATCTTGTATATTTCGTCCAAGGCTTCATGCACTCCTTATGGCGGCTTTAAAGTCCTGAAATCATCACTTGTAACTCCGTTCTTGATCCCCTTGCACATGCCATCAACTCCATGTGTGTTCTTGCTCCAATGTTCATCCTTCTCCAAGCTAGGGCCTTCATTTGTAAGCAAAACAAATGTATCCAATTTAGGCAGCATCATAATCTCATGAACATTAGAATCATTACCAAGAAACGAAAGTACCTGGTAATTTAATTGGCGTGCGCGAGCTCTAGTAATTGGTCCAGTATATGTAACAGTAGGGGCTGTGGGTGTAACAATGGTATTGATGTCCTCATCATCCTCCCCTTCTTGAAATGAAGTCGTCCTCGACGGAAGCGCATCTTCCTCACCCAAATAAGGCTTCAAATCTGCAATGTTAAAAGTGGGACTAACCCCAAAATCTACAGGTAGCTCAAGTTTATATGCATTATCATTTATTTTCTCTAACACCTTAAGAGGACCATCAACACGTGGCATTAGCTTTGATTTGCGCAGATTAGGAAATCTATCTTTACGCAAATGTAACCAAACAAGATCTCCAGGCTCAAACACAACATGTTTTCTACCCTTATCTCCAACAAGTTTATATTTAGCATTCATACGCTCAATGTTTTCCTTAGTTAACTCATGCATTTTTAAAATCAATTCAGAACGTTCTTTAGCATCAAAATTAACCTTCTCTGAAGATGGAAGAGGCAACAAATCAATAGGTGCATGAGGTAGGAAACCATACACAATTTCAAAAGGGCACATCTTAGTAGTAGAATGCAATGAACGATTATAAGCAAATTCAATATGAGGCAAGCATTCTTCCCACATTTTCTTGTTATTCTTCAAACCAGCCCTAAGCATAGTAGACAATGTTCTATTGACTACTTCAGTTTGTCCATCAGTTTGGGGGTGACAAGTAGTACTAAAAAGCAGCTTAGTCCCCAACTTAGCCCATAAACATCTCCAAAAGTGGCTAAGAAATTTAGTATCACGATCTAAAACAATAGTATTTGGCACACCATGTAAGCGAATAATTTCACGAAAGAACAAATCAGCAACATTAACAGCATCATCGCTTTTATGACATGGTATAAAGTGTGCCATTTTCGAGAACCTATCGACGACAACAAATATGCTATCCCTCCCCTTCTTTGTTCGAGGTAAACCTAAAACAAAGTCCATAGATATATCCTCCCAAGGAACACTAGGTACAGGCAAAGGCATATATAAACCATGAGGATTGAGTCGTGACTTAGCTCTTTGACATGTAGTGCAGCGAGCAACAAAACGCTCAACATCCCATCTCATCTTTGGCCAAAAGAAATGTGTAGCAAGTATATCCTCCGTCTTCTTGACGCCAAAGTGTCCCATTAATCCTCCTCCATGCGCCTCCTGCAACAACAAAAGACGAACGGAGCTAGCTGGAATGCATAGCTTGTTAGCACGAAACACAAATCCATCGTTAAGAACGAACTTGTTCCAAGTTCTCCCTTCCTTACAATTCTGCAATACATCTTTAAATTCAGCATCATGAACATATTGATCTTTGATGGTCTCCAAACCAAATATTTTAAAGTCAAGTTGTGAAAGCATAGTATAACGACGAGACAAGGCATCAGCAATAACATTTTCTTTACCCTTCTTGTGTTTAATGACATAAGGGAAAGTCTCAATGAATTCAACCCATTTAGCATGTCTACGGTTCAGTTTTGCTTGACTTTTAATGTGTTTCAAAGATTCATGATCAAAATGTATAACAAATTCCTTGGGCCATAAATAATGTTGCCATGTTTCGAAGGTCCGAACAAGAGCATATGATTCTTTATCATAAGTAGAATAGTTCAGACTAAGCCCACTCAATTTTTCAGAAAAGTATGCAACAGGTTTTCCATCTTGTAATAACACACCTCCTAATCCAATTCCACTAGCATCACATTCAAGCTCAAAAGTCTTATTGAAATTAGGAAGTTGGAGTAAAGGAGCATGTGTCAACTTATCTTTCAATACCGTGAAGGCTTCTTCCTGTGCGATACCCCAAACAAAAGGCACATCCTTCTTTGTAAGCTCGTTGAGAGGTGCAGCAATGGTGCTGAAATCTCTCACAAAACGCCTATAGAAACCAGCGAGGCCAAGGAAACTCCTCACTTGTGTGACCGTTTTGGGCTGCGGCCAACTCTCAATAGCTTCAATCTTGGCTTTATCAACTTCAATTCCCTGTGGAGTAACAACATAGCCAAGAAAAGATACTCGGTCGGTGCAAAAGGTGCACTTTCCAAGGTTTCCAAACAAACGTGCATCACGTAGAGCAATAAAAACAACACGTAAATGTTCCAAATGTTCCTCCAAAGATTTGCTATAAATCAATATGTCATCAAAGTAAACTACCACAAATCGTCCAATGAAAGCACGTAAAACTTCGTTCATTAACCTCATGAAAGTACTAGGTGCATTAGTTAACCCAAAAGGCATGACTAACCACTCATATAATCCAAACTTAGTTTTAAATGCTGTTTTCCATTCATCTCCCAATTTCATACGAATTTGATGGTATCCACTACGCAAATCAACTTTGGAGAATATTGTAGAGCCACTCAATTCATCAAGCATATCATCGAGCCTAGGAATAGGATGACGATAACGAATAGTAATATTATTTATGCCTCTACAATCAACGCACATACGCGACGTACAATCCTTTTTCGGCACTAAAATGATAGGAACAACACAAGGACTAAGGGATTCGCGTATATAACCTTTGTCGAGCAGTTCTTGTACTTGACGCATAATCTCCTTCGTCTCCTCTGGATTGGTACGGTATGGTGCACGGTTGGGTAGCGAAGCACCGGGAATTAAGTCAATTTGATGCTCAATCCCTCGAATAGGTGGTAATCCCGGTGGCACGTCTTGTGGAAAGACGTCAGCGAACTCCTGCAAAATGTTAGTGACAGCAGGGGGCAAAGAGGAAGGCACGTCCTCGAATGAAAATAATGCCTCTTTGCACACAAAGGCATAGCAAACATATTTGCTGAAATCTAGCTCATCAATATCAGATTTGGTGGCAAGTAAACATGCACTTTTCAATTTAATTTCAGAAACAACAGTAGATGGTTTATTATTAGACTTCATTTGGTGCTCAAATTCTTTTGCCACAATCTGATTTTCACTCTTATTTGTCTCCTGTTTTGCTTTATTAGCTCTATTAATATCATCTTTCAAAATGGAATCAGGAGTCATAGGAAGCAAAGTAATATTTTTATCGTTATGAACAAGAGTATACTGATTGTTTCTACCATGGTGTACAGAATTTTTATCAAATTGCCATGGTCTACCAAGTAATAAGGAACATGCTTGCATAGGTACCACATCACAATCAACATAATCAGCATATGTAGAGATACTAAAATGCACACGAACAGTACATGTTACGTTAACCTTGCCGCTGTTGTTGAACCATTGGATGTAGTAAGGATGTGGATGTGGTCTTGTGGTGAGAGATAGCTTCTCCACCATCTCCATGCTAGCCAAGTTATTGCAGCTCCCTCCATCTATGATCACGCGAACAGAATGTTCCTTCACAGCTCCCTTTGTATGGAACAAATTATGCCTCTGATGTTGCTCAGCTTGTGTAACCTGCACACTCAAAACATGTTGAGCAACTAAACATTCATACCTATCAGCATCTTCAGAAGCCATGTATTGCGTCTCATGATCAGAATCGTCTCCACCGTGTTCGTCACGTGTAATAAGAGCCAAAGTCTCCTCATCATAGTCACTAGCAGACTCATACCCACCATCCTCAGTAACAATCATCACACGCTTAGATGGGCATTCTCTTGCATAATGACCTCCACCCTTGCAACGTCGACAAATAATATCATGTGTTTGCCCTGTTGATGCCATGGATGAAGAAGAGCTCTTTGCAGGCCCAGAAGGTGTGCTCTTGGCAGATAGTGGTGATTGTGCCTGCTTTATTGTATCACGGTTGGAGGTGGCAGCCGACGGAGGCGCCGGTGTAGCAGAACATGTGGAAGTAGATGATGCACGTGGTGTCCATGATGAAGGTCGACCTGTAGAAAAGTTAGTCCGCGCCAATGCCTGTCGATCCTGCACTTCATGTTCAGCTTTACAAGCAAGATGGAATAAACAAGTGATATTAGTATACTCCTTATACTCTAGAATCATCTAAATATCTCTATTTAATCCACCCATAAAACATGCAAGCATAGCTTCATTCTCCTCAACAATACCACATCTAATCATGCCAGTTTGTAATTCCTGATAATATTCTTCTACAGAATTTTTTCCCTATCATAATCGCTGCAATTTTTGAAGTAATTCACGTTGATAATATGGTGGAACCCAACGAGTACGCATAGCAGTTTTCAAAGCAGCCCAAGTAGCCGGAATAGGAAATAATCTACAATGCTCAGACCACCAAACACATGCAAAACTAGTGAATGCACAAACAGCAGCAGGAACACGTCTCTCCTCGGGATATTGTAAACATGTAAATCGTTGTTCAGTTTCTAACTCCCAAGTAAGATATATATCAGGAACATATCTACCCTCAAATGGTGGAATATTCAATTTTAGTTTAGGGAGATGGTCATGATCTCGTACCTGAGGGTGAGCCCTACCATTGCCATTATTTGCATGTGGACGACCTGGTGGTTGCTGTGCTGGTGGTGGCACGTAGTTCTGATTTTGATCAACCTCATCCTCATAATCTCCCACATAATCATCCTCCTCCACATCAGCAGTAGGAGCCACAGAAGTATCAACAGCAGCACCAGCAGTTTGGCCCGACTGAAGAGGGACACGGCTCGCTCGGCGGAGGGCTGTTTCCCGACGTGGAGGTAGTCGGTGTTGTTGCTGTTGTTGCAGAGGTGCGGCAGGAGCAGCCGGTGGTGGTGGTGGAAAACGCGAAAGCAATTCAGCAAACTTGTTCGAGCTTTGTTTCAAACGTCTTCTCCATGCCATCTATCTTCTCCATGGCCTCTTCAAATCTGTTTATCACATCTTGCACCTGTACACTCATCATTTGCTGAAACGTATCATGAAGCTCCTTGTTCGTCAAGTTCTCCCAGTCAGTCTCGTCGGATTGTGATCCTGGCATGGTTAGCAGCAATAGAAACACACAAGAATATGATCCTACAGACTACTAACAAGTGGTGGTGGTGGCGGGTGTCACAAATCCGTCAAGCAAATCTCAAATTCTTACCAGTTCTTACCCAGCAGCAGGCGGTGATCGGCAACCGTTATAGTCAAAACTCTCAAAAGCTTGGATAGAGCGATTGCCAGGGAGAGTCAAACGCACGACGTAGATGTATGTGGAGCTGGGAAGGCTTATAGTATGGTAGCAAAAAGGGTCAGCAATAATCAATTCAGAGATGCAAAGTTGAATGAACGCTCAACGACGGTAGTGTGCTGGTCCTAGGCTAGACCGTGCTAGAGACGCGAGCCTAGAACACTAACAAAATCACGGCGCTGCACGTAAATAAGGGAAAAGCACACTCTGGAACTATTTTTTTCGCTCTTTTTTTGCGCTCCTCTTTTTTTTGTGAAAAATCACTATAATGGCGAGTGTCTCAAAACTCTTCCCTCGTCAAACTGATAGGATGGGCACAATTTTTTTTTCACTTTTTTCGGAAATCAGGGCAGCGACGACGAAAAAGTGCGACAAAAAATCACTATGATGGCACGTGGCTCAAAAGACTCAGAAAAGCCTAACAATAGGATAGGGGAAAAAAGTTTGCCCGTGAAAATTTTGGCCTAAAAACTGCCCGGGGGTCTCCAGACTCTTTTTTTTCCGAGACCTACGCAGGCAAGGAAACACGAATCGGAATTAAGATTGATCTCAAGAACAAACCTAATATGAGAAGAACTCGGATTGGTGGTGGGTATATGGTTGTGGTATATGGCAGCGGTGGTGGTATATGGTAGCGGTGGTGGTATATGGATACAGATTGGTGGTGGTATATGGATACGGATTGGTGGTGGTATATGGATATGGATTCAGAGCGGTGGCGAATAAGCAAAAGTGGTAGATGGGCGATGATGATGGTGCGGCGGCGGCGTGACAACTTATGACCAGAACTCAAAACTCTAAAAGACTAGACTCTAAGACCAGCAACTTGACACGACGATGCAACCGCAAATTCAACAAAGCAAAAACCCTAAAAAGATTATGCAAAGGCTCAGATTGGTTCGGATATGATGAACTAACCCTAAAAATTTTTTTGTGGCTTTTTCGTGGACTGTAGGTATGAAGAACAGACTCGATCTAATCTACGAAAAACTGTAAAATCTCACCGAGCAACCTGGAAATCTGATACCACTTGATAGAGGCGAGGGTCCCGATGTTTCGATGAGATGGTGGCTATCGTTTTCTGTGGGAGTCAACTTTGACGATCCGACTACGAACGTGCGAGACGCCGCGCCTTAGCAATCGCTAAACCAACTTCCGAGGGTTATTGACCACGCCGGAGCACGATCAAACTGACCACGAGGGTCTGTTTCCTGTGAGCAAACGAAGAACAAGCAAGAAACTGAGATTGCAATCTAGATATTGCGAATATAAGATGAAAGCTTTATTGATCAAGGTGGGGTTCTGTGACGTCTTGGTCTGGTCGTTGGACACAAACGAAGTACGCGAAGTTGCAGCTATGGCGAACTTTTGATCTAAGCAAAACCCAAAGTCTAAACGACGCCCTAAGGGCTGTATATATGGAGGAAGAGGGGGGAATTTCGTGGCCCTTGAGGGTGGGGTCCAAAACCAACCCTAACTCTTGTTTCCCCACACATACGGACTCTAAAAATAACCTATACTTAAGTATTTCGAAATTACATGGGCCTGGCCCATTAATAAGGTGACGCAGCACCTAGAATAGCCTATGGACGAATATTATGAAGTGGCATCTTGTATATTTCGTCCAAGGCTTCATGCACTCCTTATGGCGGCTTTAAAGTCCTGAAATCATCACTTGTAACTCCGTTCTTGATCCCCTTGCGCATGCCATCAACTCCATGTGTGTTCTTGCTCCAATGTTCATCCTTCTCCAAGCTAGGGCCTTCATTTTTAAGCAAAACAAATGTATCCAATTTAGGCAACATCATAATCTCATGAACATTAGAATCATTACCAAGAAACGAAAGTACCTGGTAATTTAATTGGCGTGCGCGAGCTCTAGTAATTGGTCCAGTATATGTAACAGTAGGGGCTGTGGGTGTAACAATGGTATTGATGTCCTCATCAGTTGGCTTACAATCGCCACTTCACACAATACATGAATAAAGCATTACATCAACCAGTTACACACAAGGTCCGACTACGGAACCAAAATAAAGAAGACTACCCCAAATGCTACACAGATCCCCGATCGTTCCAACTGGGCTCCACTACTGATCAACTGGAAACGGAACAACACAATGAACGAGATCTTCATCGAGCTCCTCCTTGAGCTCGGTTGCGTCACCTGCATGGTTCAACGGCACCTGCAAGCTGGTTTTGGAAGTATCTGTGAGTCACGGGGACTCAACAATCTCACACCCTCGCGATCAAGACTATTTAAGCTTATGGGTAGGGTAAAAAGGTATGAGGTGGAGCTGCAACAAGCGACTAGCATGTATGGTGGCTAACATACGCAAATGAGAGCGAGAAGAGAAGGCAAAGGCACGATCGATGAACTATGATCAAGAAGTGATCCTAGAACAACCTACGTCAAACATAACTCCAACACAGTGTTCACTTCCCGGACACCACCGGAAAGAGACCATCATGGGTACACACGCGGTTGATGCATTTTAATTAAGTTAAGTTTAGGTTCTCTACAACCGGACATTAACAAATTCCCATTTGCCCATAACCGTAGGCACGGCTTTCGAAAGTTCAAATCCCTGCAGGGGTGTCCCAACTTAGCCCATCACAAGCTCTCACGGTCAACGAAGGATATTCCTTCTCCCAAGACAATCCGTTCAGACTCGGCATCCCGGTTACAAGACATCCTCGACAATGGTAAAACAAGTCCAGCAAGACCACCCGATGCGCCGACATCCCGATAGGAGCTGCACATATCTCGTTCTCAGGGCACATCGGATAAGCAATCCGTACAACTAAAACCAGCCCTCGGGTTTCCCCGAGGTGGCGCTGCAAGGGGCTCTAGTTTGGACCAACACTTAGACAAGCACTGGCCGGGGGGGGGGGG